>NW_018407380.1:176571-200504 GCF_002113885.1 Mizuhopecten yessoensis | reverse complement strand
TATTATGGTTTATAATGGCAAATGATACTTTGAATATTACATGTTAATAACTTGATTGGAATTATAACCTTGAATTGACAGTTTGATACTTTGAAAATTTTGAGCCAGCCCTACCCCCAAGGGCTGTAGGGTGGGGCTCAAAGGAGTCAGTGTGCTAAAATTTCTTCATTTTCCTTGTTAAGAATCAGAGGTGCTAGTTTCAAATCCTTTTTAGTCTGAAATCTGTATGCTAGATATTGAGTAAGGTGGTTTTATTGTTTTTTTGTCACTTTGAATAATATTTCTGTTCATGTTAAAAACAAAATCAACTCTCTGTATAAATATATCAGGTGACCGTTAAGGCCCATGGGCCTCTTGTTTGGTTTACTAAATGGCAGTGATTTGAACACAAAAATATTCACTTTGCAAATTTTATTTTACATCAATTTAATAGTACAAATGTGGATCACATAATTTTTGAAAGTTTGGACAGTTCACGACCAATTGCATAAATTAGGGGCAGTGAAAATAAGTATTGATTCTAAATCGTTATCATGGAAATATGTTTGAGAACTGACTTCATACTAATGATTTCTCAGCATTGAAATTTACTGTACATAGCAATTTTTATGCAAACTTGTTCATGGCCACTAAATGTACAGTTGTACATAAATATTATCCTATTTTTCATTATTTTGATTTTAATACGCCCACCGAAAGCGGAGCACATTATGTTATATGCTGCCTAACTCTTTATATTTTTAATTATCTTGTGATCACATCTAGTCCTCGAGATTTTGACCAGATCTTTTCAGATTTTGTGTGTGTTAAGGGAATTGTGAAGATGCCCCTATAGAAAAAGTAGGATGCTGCTTCAAAATATATGACAGTTATAAGGCCCTTTGTTATTTCATCAGTTCATTTGAAGCTTGTGACTGCAACTACACTGATCTAGGCTCAGTTTTATCCAAACCTTCACCTAAAGTACATGTACAAGGAGATGCTTCAAAGTATTTACAACAGATAAATCCTTTGGTAATCCAATGATTGAGTCAGGTATGACCAGATTTGGATTAAACATGGTCTGTTAATGGGAATATATTACACAAAAGTAAAGTCTATTTTCAATCTTCTTCAAAATCTGCATGTTATTTAGGTAATTCTTAGGTGTTATTGGTTTAAGATAAATCAAGTATGGGCAAAGGGAAGCAATAGTTTCACAATTATCATGGTTTGAAATATAAAAGGGCACTGGGAGAAAGTTTGTACAATTAAAGGTATTTCTTCACCCGTAAAAACTTTTGACAGGACATTATGGTATTAACAGTGTCTTTTTGTACAACCAGATTTTGATTTCCACAAGATAACGTGCTGGAGTAAATACCAGTATATGATTTTTATGAATCGTAGTGAGATGTTCTATACACTAGGACATAGTTAGAAGACGAGCAATCCTTTACATAATTGATTAGGACACTGAGCTGTGATTTTCAAAATCAGTTTCTTCAAGATAACATGCTAAATATTGTTTCTTTTGATGAAACTTAGTTAGCATGTACACTATACACAGGGTTTTAATTAAGAACAAACAGCAGGCCAAAATGACTGGTTCAGTTCTGATTTTGGCCTGTTCTAATCACCTTTTCCTTATATATCTGGATGTATTTTTGCAAAAGTTGGTAAGTTAAATTTGTCATTTGAATAGTATGTAAGTTGAAAGTTGAAAGAAATATGCACAGAAAGTACATCAAATATGACCGATTCTGATGAAACTTGGTCAATATACATATTATACATGTACCAAGAAAAGTTCAAAAATGTTTAAAATCTGTGAATGGCATATATTCTGCCCTTATGAATCTCTTAATTAAAGGTATTTAAGGTTATATGATGTATATATACCTTTACCAGTTAGTGAAGTAGATCATCATAAATGTTTTTCCATTCACCACATCCCAAAAATGATTCAATTTTACTGAAGTTACCAGCTTGTGTTGTTTCTCTTAGGTTTCATACATTGGCATTGTAGGGGTGTATATTGTTCTGTCCCTGCAGGGGTAATCTGGTTCAGGAAATCCAATTTAAAAGTGCCATTGCTGAATTATTTTAGTTCAAATATCAATAAACAACCTAGTTATATAGTAAATGCAGCATCCTTATACCAGTAACATGTACACATACAGTAGTTACTAATTCATTGAAATATTTTGTGATGTGATGAGCAGTACTAGTATAGCCTATAACTGCTGTAGGTCTCATCACAGCTGTAAGCTCAGTGGTGACCAGTTCTTTCTTGATGATTTTATACAGTGTGCCTACACAGTACTTTTTGCCGTCAAACTGACTTGCATTAATATAAAATGTCACATCTTGCTTCAAATTTTATTCCAATGGTTGAAGTGCAATCATATGTTGGTACATAGAAAGATAGTTTTATTACTTATCGGAAACCTTATATAAATAATTTGAAATGGTTGAGCATAACTAATATTATTAGTTACACGGATTTTTGACAGGGTATACGGGATGGTATGACCCTAAAGGGTTTCATATTTCGGCCTCAGGAAATACGAAACCCTTTAGGGTCATACCATCCCGTATACCCTGCCAAAAATCTGTGTAACGAATTTATTACCCCTTTGAGTCTTTTATAATAAAAACAAAGAAAAATAACAGGCACAGTACCTCATTTAGTTTCGTTTTATCAAATTCCTCGAGCTGTTCTTCCTGATTCTTTTCTTTTAAACACGTTCTCAGCATGTTTGCCGCCCGTCTGTTCGACTTTTGTGTGTTATGTGGCACATTTTTAGCCCTTTTGGCGAGTATTTCCTCTCAGTATGCGAAGCGAAACGTTTTGCCATTTTGTAAACAGCGAAGCAGACGAAATACGAGTTGTCTCCCGATGCCCGGCCACAAGATACAAAGACACGTGACCCGTATACCCCTTGTAAAATCACGTGATTCCACCGTATTACTGCGGAGAATCACGTGACATGACCGTATACCCCCTGAGATTTTCGTATCCCCCCTGAGATTTACGAATGCGGTTTGGTACACTGTAGTTTTTAACCAATCAGAATCCTAGATTTTTCTCAAAGGGGTAATAAATATTATATATATACCAGTCTCATAAGTTTTTCGCAAAATATACTTGAGAATGAACTCACACTATTGGATATATATTATAACCATCACTTGTATAATATCTTCTTTAATACAGTTGTATAAATTGAACAAAATAATGATGTGCCAAATTCTTAATGAACTTGTAGATCTGGTAGTATTTGTATTTGTTTACATACAACTTAAACTATAAATACCATCTTGTAAAGTTACATGTTTAGTATGCAACTATGGTGCTATTCACATAACAGTAACAGATAACATATGTATATTGATGATTGACTGCTTCATTGTACTTACCTGTGTAATAACCTGAAAATGTTATGTATGGGGAACAGTTAAATAGCACTGGTTATTGCCTTCTATGCCTTGGTACTGTATCTTAGTTCATGTTTTGCATTTATTAGCTTCAGTTACTAGATATCATTCACTAGGTAGGTGATTGAATGTTCAAAATATCATGAGAATTTTTGCAGGTGCTCCAAATGATTGATTTTATAGTTTTTATACACCTGTCAAATTTGACGGGAGTATTATGGTATGGCGTCGTCCGTCCGTCCAGCGTAAACTTTTATTGTCCGGCAATCTCCCCTACATTTTTCGACTGATCTCTTTGAAACTTGGTATACATTATAATCATGATATGAAGTTGTGTTTCCATAATAAAAAAATTGATTTGACTATTTTTGCAAAAGTTACTGCCCTTTGTTTATTTCAGTATTTTATTTTTTTCCAGAGATCACTCCTACATTTTTCGAACGATTTATTTGAAACTTGTTAGGCTTTATAATCATGATATGTTGTTGTGTTTGTACAAAAAGAATTTTGATTCAAATATTTTTGCAAAAGTTATTGCCCTTTGTTCATTTCAGTATTTTATTTTTGTCCGGAAATTTCCTCCTACTTTTTGACCGATTTCTTTGAAACTTGGAAATCGTTATAGTCATGTCACATAGTTATGTTTCAAAGAACAAATTTTTGATTCGACTATTTTTGCTGAAGTTATTGCCCTTTGTTTATTTCTAATACTTGAATCTTGTCCGGAGATCTCCTTCTATAGTTTTCTATCGATTTCTTTGAAACTTTGTAGGCTTTATAATCATGATATCAAGATGTGTTTAATGAGTTGGAGACTAATCTTTTGATTACTTGTTTTCCTCGAACTGTTAGAAAATTAAAGAAAATTGAACATTGTCTTTATAGTGTAAGGTGAGATTTATAGCATGCTAGCTAGCCACTTTTAAGGTGATGCAAATCTTATTTTAATACAAGATAGTATATAACACTATATTACATTCGACGGACGTATATTGTTCCGCCCTGCAGTACTCTTGTTAAAATACAGTAACATGGTAATTACTAACGGATCCTTACATAAGGTTTATATATGTAATGACCTACTTACTCCATCAATAAGTAAAGAAACAAAACATCTGCTTATCAGTAAACATGTACTTCTCACTATCCATTTGTTCACCAAATTAATATTTATGAAGATATTTGATACTTATTAGTGTTTTATGGTAATTTGGTTATATCATTAATTACATGATGATAAGGAAACAAGTAATTTTTGGAATGACAATTGAAAGCATGCAGCTTTGAAATTATTTATTTGCATAGGTGTAAACATCACTAGACTAGTTTTTAATGGTCCTTATTTATTTCAAACATATTCAAGAACAGGAATTTTTAACTGTCAAAAATGTTGGTAAATATACATGTAATTAATTGTTGGAGCTTTATCATATGAGTATGTAGTCTATGTTACAGAGGGCTAACATGTCAATTCTAAGCATTTTGTTTGTATTAATCATTAAATACCATAATTTGTTCTTTTCAAAAAAAAAATTTGATATAAGCCAAACCCAAATGAAACCTTGCAATTTAAGTATCAACATTTATTCCGTCTTTGCGTATTGCAGAGCTATCCTCTCTTGGGAGCAGGTATTGATTGGTACATCATTGGTTTGTGTGAGAAAATTACGTCGTTTTCTCAAAAATTGATGAGGTTACTCTCACAAACAAGTGACGTAACAATCAATACCTGCTCCCAAGAGAAGATAACTCTGCAATATGCAAAGACGAAATAATCAAAGTACACTTCAGAATCTCATGCCTCTTTTTAATGTGCCAGGTGTAGGTAGCTGTGATTTTGCATATTTACAAGTAGTAATGATGTTATTGTTAAATAAAAAGTTGTGTTTATTATTCACATTGTTTTATTTAAATCCTTCAAGAATCGCTCTAGGTTTACACCGTCTGTCCAGAAAACTATCCACTATGTCTTCTGTACTATTTCACTTGGAGAAACCAGAATTTGTATGCAAGTATATCTTGAGATGGGAGAGTGCAGAGTACAAGAAGTAGGTCACAGTGACCTATGCTTTGACTGTTGACCTTAACCATTGTAAAAGTTAGTCACAGGCATATCTCCAATATTATTTTAACTGGACTAGCCAGCTTTGGTATGCAAGTACATCCTAGGATGCCGGAGTGTAGAGTACGAGAAATAGGTTGCTGTGTCCTATGCTTTGTTTTTATAATCTGACCTTTGACTTTAACCTTTGAGACAGTGTTTCCAGGACATATTTTCTATACTATTTCAACTGGCATAACCAGATTTGGTATGAAAGTAAATACTGGGATGGTGGAATGTAGAGTAGGAAAAGAAAGTCCTTTTGGCCTTAACCTTTAAATATTTTGTCAAGAGCATATGTTCTGCAGTATTTCACTCACATTAACAAAATTCAGTATGAGATGGAGGCGTGCAGAATACAAGAAGTCACTGTGACCTATGCTTTGACCTGAACCTTTAAAAAGTTTACAAATTTAGGTCACTGTATTATGCATTTTGACCTCTGACCAGTCACTTAAAAAGTTGGTTGCGGTTTCGAGGCCTTCTAGGAACAATATCCAGGTATTCCTGTTTTCCTCCACCTCCCAAACCTCTTGAATGACCATAGCTGTTAAACGACATAAAGCAAAAACAAAACAAACTAATTCATAGTTGTGCATGTTTTGGCAGGTGAAGTATGTTATCACTATTTCACAAAAAGTGAAGGACAATTTTTTCTTAAATTTTGTATGGAGGCTTCCCTTGGGTCCTTAGTTATGCATGAGAAAATGGCTACCAGGCAGCCATCTTAGATTTAGACAGTTTAGAGTTGTTACAAGCTCACCTGGTACTATAAGAGTCAATGAGCTTATAGTTTGATGCAGCATCTGTCATCCATCAGGTTTTTTTATGTCACCTGAGACAAAGTCTCAAGTGACCTATTGCAATCGCTTTTTGTCCGTCGTGTGTCTGTAAACAATTTACATTTTCGTCTTCTCCAAAACCCCTGAACTAATTTCAATGAAATTTTGCAGGAATCTTTCATGGACAATGGTCAACAAAAAGAGTGGCCGGATTAGTCCCAAGCCTGAGGGTCAAATTGACTAAAATTTCAAAAATCTTCTTCTCAACACCCAGATATGGTAGAATCAAATACTCTACATAGATGGAAGGGTCTTAAGGTGCTTTACCAAAGTTGTGAATTTCATTACCCTTGGGTTTCACGTTTCCCCCTGGGGAGGGGGTAAACTTTACTTTAGTTTATATAGGGAAATCTCATTTTGGACCAACATTTGTTTAATTTCCATTGGAAGTAATTCAATTTAGGTTTTCATTATCAGTATTAGGTAGCAGTTTGATAGTATGCACATATCAGCCCTGACTGACCCCCTGGGGCTCATGGGTGGGGCCAAAAAGGGTTGAATTGACTGAAATTTCAAAAATCTTCTTCTCAAGACCAAGATATGGTAGAATCAAATACTCTTCATAGATGGAAGGGTTTTAAGGTGTTTTACCAAAATTGTGAATTTCATGACCCTGGGGTCTCACATTTCCCCCTGGGGTGGGGGTAAACTTTGCTATAGTTTATATATGGAAATCACATTTTGGACCAACATTTGTTTAATTTCCATTGGAAGTTATTCAATTTGGGTTAGCATTATCCGTATTGGATAGCAGTTTGATGGTATGCACATATCAGCCCTGACTGACCCCCTGGGGCTGATGGGTGGGGCCAAAAAGGGTTGAATTTACTGAAATTTGTAAAATCTTCTTCTCAAAGACCCAGATATGGTAGAATCGAACACTCTTCATAGATGGAAGGGTCTTAAGGTTTATGACCCTAGGGTCTCACGTTTACCCCGGGGGAAGGAGGGGGAGGGGAATTTATTATGGTTTATAACGGCAAATGATACTTTGAATATTACATGTTAATAACTTGATTGGAATTATAACCTTGAGTTGACAGTTTGATACTTTGAAAATTTTGAGCCAGTCCTATCCCCAAGGGCTGTAGGGTGGGGCCCAAAGGAGTCAGTGTGCTAAAATTTCTTCATTTTCCTTGTTTAGAATCAGAGGTGCTAGTTTCAAATACTTTTTAGTCTTAAATCTGTATGCTAGATATTGAATAAGGTGGTTTTATTGTTTTTTGTCACTGTGAATAATATTTCTGTTCATGTTAAAAACAAAATCAACTCCTGTATAAATATATCAGGTGACCGTTAAGGCCCATGGGCCTCTTGTTACCAGTAAGTACCAGATAGAGAGTGCAATAATGTTTCAAAAACGACCTTGATCTACTTTGAAGGTCACAACAGTCAAACATGTAAACATATTTATATGACTTTTTCTAAACCACCATACTTGAGTATGATATGCAGATTAGCAGTGCTTTTTAATAGATCATTGTGTTTAGGTCAAAGTTCAACTTTAAGCACTGGTCAGGGTTAAAGGTTAACATTGGCTATAGTTGGTAAAAAGCTTTGTAAGTTCTATAAGTCCTAGGGTCCTGATTTTAGCCAGTAGGTACCCGACATGGAGTGCTATGAAGTTTTCTTATATAATGAAACTTTTCCTAATTTACTACCTAGTATGTTTAGGTCAAAGAGGGATGGGGCGAGAAATATATAGCACCCTCTCTACACTGATATTTTCATGTGCAACACCTGATCCATTGATTCCAGTTTCAATTTGCCCCCAAAATCAGTTGGTTCAGACTGTAGCAATGCCAGGTTGGCACATCAGGCCCTCAAGATTATTAACGCTCCACTATTAGATCTGTCTTAAAGTTAAAGCAAAATGTGAAGTACTATCAAGCTTGAAGCAAGGGGTTAAGCATTGCATATCATTTCAACGCTTGAACATGCACAAATCTGAGGAAAACTCGAATACAGGTATATAAATATTTCTGAATCTCGGATTTAATTTGCAGAAAACAAAGTTTTTCATTTTGACATTTGAAAATCATAAAATGGAATCAAGATTGTAAATCATAGTGATATGCAACCAGAAAATACACCAAAATTGCTTCATCAAATAAACTACATAATAAAGAGAAATGCAAAGTTAATGTGATTACAATTGTAAAATCAAACATTGGGATCCTAAAATAAAACTTATCTTAGCACCTTAGCTCGACACTTTGCATCACACAGCCATACTGAACCAAAAGATATTTTACAAAGAATTTCAAATAGTAGTAATCCAGGAAATTCTTTGCTTTAGTCCTTTCAGACAATAAGATAACTTCATAAATGCAATAAATATCAAAAAGCTGTGAGGTAATGAAATTACCAGCATCAGCACAATAAATGCTTTACGATATGTCAACATGTTTTATTATTTATGTTGGATAACAATTTATAGCAATCAAAATATGATGTGTGACAACAAGTCTTAATCAAGGAATTGGTTACAGCTCAAAGAATAAAATAAATTGCTATCAATTTTCCACATGTAATAAATTTCTTAATATTTCTTCAGAAATGTTCTTATTAATTTCATTTGTTTACAATATTGTTGCCAATACTATGTGATGTCACAAAATCTAACATGATATGTCATATCAGGATGTCCCAATACAGGTGAACTTTAATATGACTACTGCAAAATAATGGGTAGCTCTTACACACAGTTCCAACTTGTTATTTGTACATAGGGCCAAGTACATGAGCATTAATTGCAGTTAACAGTTCAGTTATTTTAATTTTAAAATGCACAAATACACACTCTGAATATATGTAAACTTCATAACTTAGGCATCTGTTCATCCCTTTGTTCAATATAAGTAGGACAGGGATAAAACAATACAATCCAGAATGATGTGGAAATGCAACAGAAAAATTTAATCGAAAAATCTAGTACAACATTGGTCTTTTGTCCAAGGTACAAAGAAAGCACATCCAGGACAAATACAAGCTGTTCTCTGAAGTACTGTAGTGATGCTTGCATAATGGATTTTAATTACTGTAATCAATTGTTTGACAAATAACAGCATTCAAAACTTAATATCAATTTCTGTCTGCTCTCTCTACATAAATGGTTGCTAACTAACCACAACATTTTTTGTATTTTTTTTTGCAGTTTATCAGTAATACCACTCACTTTCCTAGTTAATAAGTTTATTATTTCAATCACAAGGAACATGCACCAGTATTGATTATATAATGTACACACTATAAAGAAAAGCACAAGTAAGTGTGTAGGCATTGTGTTAACAATATGACACAGTGTCTCAACAGGAGTAGATTCCATCTAGCACTGATGCCCAGATTAAGTGATGATGATGGGACGCACACAAAATTATTCATTCTTGGAACAGTACTGATTTAGCATGCCATGGTGGCATTATGCAAGTTCTGTGCAACTTTGTCCCAGTTTACAATATTCCAAATAGCCTTCAGGTAATCTGGTCGGACGTTTTTATACTGTAGATAGTAAGCATGCTCCCAGACATCAATGCCAAACAGAGGAACCAGTCCTGTAACACAGAAATACATTGAATCACATTTAAATTTAGAAATAGTTTAAGCTAACAACAGTTATACAGCTCTGTATCCCTAGCTTACTGCGAGTACACATATTCAAATTCACTTGCAAATAAATCATTTGTCAAATGATTTAAATACACAGTTACTAGAAAAGTTTATTTTTTAAAACATACGAACTGCACACTTATCCTTGGCAAATGTTATGTAATAACAAACAAGAGCATAATGGCTATAGCATTCGCCAGGAAATTTCAACAGTTGGTAGAAATGTGATACATGTAGTTTATTTGAGTAAATTTTACTGAGTCCTTCCTCCCAGCAAATTGTAGGCCAGATATGACCCAATGCCATGTGGTTCTTATGAAAAAGCATTAAGAAACAGTTGATGGACAGAAAACAAGATAAACATTGTATTTCAGTGACAGATCACCTTTGTCCTTCAGACCAGATGTGCTATCAAATATAAATCACCTTATGAAAATTTGTGCCTGATTCAATATTGATACACAAAATGTGTTGAAGGAAACCATTTAATATGGTATTAGTATGTCTGACTTTTTGACTAAAAAGTTCTAAAATATTCCTGTGCCATTGGACTGCAATTAATGAATATGATGCCAAAATATCATATCTTAATACAATGTACACTTAAAGGGGCTGGCCGGGGAAAAAATACAATATAAATGGGTCTAAATGCATTCTCTGGCCTTCCAAAAGATATACCACGGCAATATGATGGTCGAGTTCTGCTTACATTGTCCAGTTTTTACCACTGAAATCTCGGGGAAGCCCCGCGTAAATTTAGCGCAGATCTATTTATATATGTCACGTGGTTGTTTCGAAAGTGACGCAGTGAGGATAACAACAATAACACGCCGTCATGTGCCATGTCGGACTCAACTAGTGGACAAGACAGCAATACCATACGTAAATAATTGTTTTCAAAGGTCATGTATGATGCAAGTGTAGTATTCCTACCTATAGGTTGTTGTTATATATAACGGTATTGATACCTCGTGCCTGTCATGACTTTTGCATGCATCTTTTTTATTCGCCGCGATGTTTACATTTGGCCTTGTTGATGACGCGCGTGCGGTAAAATTACATCACTGATCTTGGTCAATTGAGAGTTTTAGACTGTCAGGTGACGATTTAGGATTTCTTAAATATTATTATAATTTTTACTCTTAGGGAGTGAATTTCAGCAAAATTTCTTTATTTCATAAGAAGGTATTTTAAACATGTGTATGCCATTTTAGCAAATATGACATTTTTTCCCCAACCAGCCCCTTTAACAGTGATTCAAGTGAGTACCGGTCAAAGGTCATTGTCTTACCAACCTAGTCCATCATTTCATACCTTTACCAAATGTCCAATTAAAATGTCATTAAAAGTAGAAATTGTTCCGAATTCTTCCAAGGTCAACAACCTACCACTTCATCTCATTGAAAACTGTATTCTGAATGTGTTTAGAAAGCAATAACAAATATATACAGATATGTACTTACCAGCCATTTTTGAGCTTCAGGAAAAAGTGTTTTTTGTTTAGTAAAACTTATTCCATTCACAACGCAATCTTTATGGCCTATCAAAACTAACAGCTCATAATGGGCTAAACATTTGAACTAATCAGCATGTTGTTTTTTTGGGGGGGGGGTTTCCAAAAAATAATCCAATTTACACTAAATTACATTACCTGTATTACATATATATCCAATAAATTATCAGTAATACTGTGTAGCCTCCATCTTATTGTTTCTACTCTCTAGCCTTTATTTTATCAAACATTTGATCTCAAGTTGAAAAACTGACTGCATTGCATGATGAAGATGCATGCATTCCTCTTTATGTATTATCTCACAAGTACATGATAGAATCAAAAGTTATTTTATCTAGAATAGTGGTGTTCCACACCATGTAATTATATATGCACATGTAAAATGAATATGCATGGATTATTGGAGTTTATTGGAGTAAAATGTATCTTCATCCAATCAAACTTGACATTTATACGGCAAACAGATGGACAGAATGCCATACAAAACAGGGAAAAGCACATAATACATGGAAGTGATAGACTGTCCATCAGCACATATATTGAATGTCCATCAGCACATATACATCATACCAAATGTACAGATAGATTAGAAGGTGGTAATTTGTTAATATTGAAGTAAAACATTACTGAATTCTTAAATGTGTCAATGGTTTTTCAGGGAGTAGGCAATGAAATATTGTACGATTTGATGGATGCTTAAGTCACAGCTGCTTAGAACATGCTTTTAATGAAAGAAATACAATTTACACAAAAAAAAACATGTACAGACAAGAACTACCAGAAGGATTGTCACTTATCAAGATATCACATTATTATTATTGGCATTCTTTCACTGCAGATCCTCACATGCTCTTTCCATGCTTAAAGCAGTATTCCATGATCCATGACAATGCCGTTTCATATTACACGTATGAAAAGCAAAACCTTGACTGTAAATAGATTACCAATGCAGCTGCATGCCATGTACTGTACGAGTCCAGAATGAAAACTAACAAGTAGTCAATTAACTACATGTGGGGTGTATCTTGTATGTGATAAAAATATGCAGTAACAAAGCAATTCCGAACGTCAGAATAATTTGGACTATTCCGAGTTGTGGTAATCATGTTTAATATCCAACTCAACAAAACTAACAACTCTCTTTCCTCATCCAGCAAGTCTGAAGACTTCCAATTTCCAAATGTATTACGTATATATGGTGAGTCAAATCCTTTGTTTAACAAGAGATTTTGGTAATAAATCATGGTGAAAAATTGAGCAAGAAAAGTTTTTAAAAAATCAAGAAATGTATTAAGACAATAGCAATGTGTTTCAAAATTCTTAATGAACTAAACTATTTTACCGCAGTGATCAAGGCAGCAAGATTTTCTTTGGGTACATACAGCAGAGTACCGTATATGTCTTCCAACATCAGAATATCATAAACATATCTATTTTTTTCATGAATCATTAAGAGTTGAATTAAGACCGAGATCACTTTTAAAGGCCTTAAATCAGCTTCCACCAACACACCTAGTTTGTTATACTTGACCATAACAGTCTGGATATGATGCCACCCACTGGAGTAATTATGATGACCGAGCGGCATTGCTGAACACCAATTACAAAACCGTGGATTAAGAGAGACTGAATGTTGACTAGGTTGGCAGAGAAAATCATCTCTATAACCACCAAGTAGCATAAACATATAGCTGACACTGGGTAACTGTCAATTTTCTTTGTGTTAAGTTATGTTAGTGTATACTACACCCACATCCCAGTTTCTAAACTCCAAAAAAGTTGTCAACTTAAAGACATTTGTACATGATGACTACATGTACACAAATTTAAATACTATGTGTAGTCCATCTTTTATATTTTTGATGAAATCAGGAGTTGGGTGTTCAATACAGTTATACATTAATTCAAATCATTGTTTTTTACTGAAGAGGGGCATCCCACATCACTTGACATTGGCAAATCTTCCAAAGTCATAGTTACCTGTGGCTGTGGTATGTTCAGTCTGAAGTGGGTCCAGGCTGTCAGAAGCTGGCATTCGCACCAATTTTTCAACTAGATTAAACCACGTAAATTTTGGCACAGTTAATCTCATATTCAGTTGAAATATGAAAATAGTATGATACATGAAATATAATAATGAAAGTTGTGATTGCTCCCACCCACCCCAAAAGAGCACTTACCTGTTGTTGGTTGTAGTGGGTCCTGGTTGGCACAAGTTGCCACCCTTAGTCTTTTACTGACAGGGTTGAAACCTAACCATCCCCAGCCAGATCCTTGCACAGCAACAGATGCATTGCTCAATTCAGTCTTCATAGCTTCAAATGAGCCAAAATCCCGCTTGATAACTTCCATGAGATCCCCAGATGGTTGCCCTCCCCCATTGGGGCTAAGGACCTGCCAGAAGATGGAGTGATTTATGTGGCCACCACCATTGAACTTTAGAGCTGGCTGCAACTGAATCACCTGATTGACGTTGTCTGCAAAAAGAAAAAGTTAACACGTCAAACTTTTCTATATCCACATGTAAAAATCTGAAACTGTTTTCTCAAGAGCAAAAGATCATTTGCATGCCGTTTTCAATTTTGAAATTACCAATATAACACTACCAAATAATGCATTGCCCTTCCAACGTTAAATACTGCTTACAGTAACATTATCCTGTATATTGTTGGCCTTGATAATTCTGGTCTGTTTCCTTATGATGTATGACAGAAGACTACTCTTAAATCCATATACTGAATTTGTCAACTACTGAAAAAGTTAAGTCAAGGAACACATTCGTAAATAATTGCTATATTTATAAACAGGCAGATTGTCAAATCAAAATAACTGGAATTACTATTCAGAAATCAGTGAAGGATATAGTATGTTGTATATTGACATAGAAATTATTCATATACACACTGACATAGGTATATATCCAAAGGTCATCTAATTTTCCTCTTTATTTTACATGTTTAACAAATAGAAACAGAGTAATGATTATAACAATATAACTAGTTGATTATCCACTGAATTTTGTATAAACCAAGTAACTGGTCATTCACCATTATAATTTATAATACATAACACAAGAACCTACTTGTCTCCATTGCCTCTGCTAATTTCTCTTCTGCAATGTTGAGATTGTTGACATAGGTAGCATGATGTTTTGTGTAGTGGATTTGCATGATTTCTGCAGAAATGGCAGGTTCCAACGCATTGAAGTCATAGGGAAGGTCTGGCAAAGTATGCTTCAGGCGGCTCGCCAATGTACCCAAAGCCCCTACATGTTTGGGCACACTAGAAAATACAAAACGGCCATTATGTAATTTATGAATGCATGCTTTTAAATACGATTTCAAGTTTATAATAACATACAAATAGAAGAATCAGATACATTGTTATAAATGTATCATCCTTTAGTTTCCATCGTTTAAAGATCCATCTCAGATTGTTCAACCCTAAATAATGGCTAAAAATTTAAAACAAAACAAAAAAAACTTATGGTATTGAAGACAGACAGGTGAAGGTATTTTAGTCACTGAGACAAAATTTCAGTTTTTTTCATCTGTTTCACTTTTTCCACTGAACTGATACCTATTGTTGACATAGGTAGCATGATGTTTTGTATAGTGGATTTGCATGATTTCTGCAGAAATGGTAGGTTCCAACGCATTGAAGTCATAGGGAAGGTCGGGCAAAGTATGCTTCAGGCGGCTCGCCAATGTACCCAAAGGCCCTACATGTTTGGGCACACTAGAAAAAATCTCAATGAAATTTGGCAGAAAAATTCCAGACCATTCACAAACCATAATACATATTATATGGATTTAGCCCAACAGGGCCTGATAGGTGGGGCAAAAGGGGTCGAATTGGCTGAAATTTCAAAAATTGTCATCTTCAGACCTAGATATGCTAGAATCAAATATTCAGTACTCTTCGTGGTGGAAAGGTTCAAAGGGGCTTTATAAAATTTATGAATTTCATTACCCCCAGGTCACCCATTCTCCCCTGCCGGAGGGGGTTTAATTTACTCCAGTTCATAAAGAGAAAGACAACTTTTAGGGCATATTTTGCATTTTTTCATTTGGAAATAATTTAAACTTGGTTAATGATTATCGTGTGATTGCAATGTGATGGTATGATTTTTTTTATTACAACTTAGGTGTCCTTTAACACCCATGGGGGCCTCATGTTCCTGTTTCCTCTAGCTGTGCCCGGTCTATCTATACTCTGATAAGCAACACCATTTGTCCAGGGATGCTTCATCCCAAATTAGCTTCATATTCCCCTTCTCATGTATATTTGTACCTTTTTACATAATTTGTTTAGGTCTACCTAATTAAGCATCACACCCGGTTTATTTATGAAACACTGAAGAATCCCCTAGGTACAGGGACACTCAATACCAAATTCAGTTTGAATACGTCAGTAAGCTCAGGTCATAGCATTTATTCATAAAACATTTACGGTAATTATATTTGACTGGTGTTCTCCATATCATATAATTTACTACTTCTATGAAGGAACATCATGTCATATTTAATAAAACTAAGAATTCCATTTCCTTCAGTTACATTAACACTGTAGTGTAGCCTGTATGTTGAAAAAAAAGTTGGGACTGTTTAAAAGATGGCAGCTGCCAAAACAAGTAGAAGGTGAGTCCTCAGAACATGGTGTTTTTTTTTCTACTTTTTAGTCTTATAATGAAGCAGATGCTACCGAACACAGCTTATGTGCACCTGCCTATTGACCATAAGGCTGTAGGTTCAGACCCTGGGTTTGTTCTTTAATCCTTTTTAACCTAGTTGCTCAACTTTGCCTGCCTTATCCTTTTAGGACTCAGGTTTCGACACAGGTATCATTTTGGGCTGTTTTCGGGACAACTTGAGGAATGTTGTCAAATGATATCAAGGAATCCTAATTTTAAAGGGATCATTGTTTAGTGTTCAATTTAAAAGAGGGGCTAAATTGTTCCATGTTTTTGATGAAAGATAGATGCTCTACCAATTGAGCTACCGGCGATCGACCCAGTCCAGTTCCACAACTACTATTCTGAGCTACATGCAGTTAAATGCTATATTCCTGCTGATCAACACCGCATCGCATGTGATAAGTATCCTTAGATACATAAGCCATGCAAGTTAAGTTGATGTGGGATAATTATTAACTTGGAAACTGAGCTTAACCATTCTTCTTAACCGTAGTGCAGACAGACGGACGGACAGACAGACAGTCAGAGGGATGGAAATCGCTAATCTATAAGCCCTGATTGCGTTCCAATCTGGCCAAAAAGCTCCCAAATAATCTGATACTTGGTACACAACTCAATGTATCTTGCAAGATTTCTGATTCTCCTGTGCCGTAATATCGATACAAAACAGTTTTTGTTTTGTTTTTATCAGGTTGGGCACAACAGCGCGTATGGGTAATAATCCTGCATTTGGGTAACAGATACCCATTTCAGTAACAATTCTTTTCTCTTTTTTTTTTGAAATGGGGAATAATGTTAAATGAAAACACAAAGTTCTTTTAAACAATGTGAACAAATAAGGCATTATTCTTTCAACATAATCAAATAAAAAAAAAAAAATCAATGAGGTACAATTGTGCACAAAAATTTGTTAATTCAGTTGTCTAAATCTTTGTGAAAATGACAAACTGTACCCCCTCCATTGCTATTGTGTGTTGTAGAGTAGCTACAAATAGCACACAGAAAAATAATGTTCACTTGTCACATTTACACTGGATTCCATTGACTTAACACTGATGTCAATGGAAAGAACAAAGTCAGTGATATCATATGGTTTGCCATTTTCACAAAAAGTAAGACACTCAGAATTGATATTTTTTTGTGTATAAATGTACTTCATTGTGTTATTTATCAGATTTAGTTGAAAGATTTTAAGTTGAAGCGTTTAAAAGAATTTTGGGGATTTTTTTTTATTTCAAAGTATTACCCATTTCAGTTATAAAACTGTTATTGAAATGGGTAACTGTGACCCAAATTCAGGTTTATTACCTATACATGCCATATGTCCGACCTGTTTGTCTTAATTTAAAACTTGTGCATGTCTGTACTGATGTATAATTGTTCTGTATAATTAAAGCTAGTGTAGCTGCATTAACGTAGGCTTCTAACGACGAGAATTTTAGTTATAAATTGCGCCCAGTCGGTTAGAGGAGGCGGGTATTAATATTAGTACTAAGTTTAAGCACAGACTTAGATCCGTAGTTTAAGCATAAAATGTAGTTTTTTTCACAATGCATAAGCTATAGATAACTAGTTGAGCACTTGCAGGACCTATAACATAAGTTTAATGTGATATCTGTGGACTATAAGAAATAGATAGATAAATAATATCACATGTAGTTACAGTGACACATTCAGTCCTTCTCTAACTTAGTGTTAAAACTTTGTGTTAAGTGTTAACACTAACTGTATTTATAAATTTTCATTTGTATCGCGCACTATCCGGGATTGGAATTTATTACCAAACTCAGTGGTTAACTGTGAAAAAAAAAATCAATTCAAGAGTGCCCTAACACAGTTTTAGAAACGTAATTAGGTCTTCAGCGCACACCCCTTCAAGCCGCGATAAGTAGAGCTCATAAGTGAGTCAAATTCGAGAAAACACAGATCTTATACTGTAGCCTGTAGGTATGACCACGGAATTAGAAATGTTATCTAAGTCCGTGGTATGACAAGTCATTCAAGTGCCCTTCAAATCTCCGTCTACTTTTTCGATTTTTATGGCAAAACGAATATTATATAAAAACCAGAAAATTCACCTTCATAATGAACTCTATCTAACCACGTGACAATTAACTTGTTAGTAATTATCACCTTTTGATTACGGTGGCCGTAGCAGACAGCATGTTCGATCGTTTCGCCGGTCTCGTAAGGAATTGACCTTGACCTATCCGATTCTTTAAAATATACAAAATACTAAATAATATGTATGAAAAGAAACGTTTGTAAACAGAAAACGAATTTTATAATCCAATTGTTTAACGTTTTAAGAATAGGACAAATAAATAAAATATTTATGTGTGAAAAAATAGTGTTTAAAATGAATAGTATTCTTTAAAATGTTGAATTTTAGGATAGTTTACGCGTCATAACGTTCCATTTCTTTAATCAGTGAAGTTTAAATATATATTGACCATTTGATGATAATTATTGTTTTTTTCACAATTATCATCAAAATACCAATAAAGAACGACTTTCACGTTTTTTGTTTTCAAAGCAAAATTTCTTTTCAAAATCAAAATGAATTTCTTTGCAATGGAAATTATTGTTACTTGCCCCTTCTGCAGCCTTCCCATAATTCCTATGTTAATTACATATGGCGGCCCCCTTGTGTCGCTGTACAGTTTGAAACGACGTTGAAATTTACATTTGATTGCAGATTTTCGTCGCCAACAAGTGTCCAGAAGACTCAGGTGAAATTAAGAAGCAGCATTTGATGAATATTGCATATTTATTTTACACGACACACATTATGTATAGAAAGGTTTTAAGGAAGTAATAAGGCGTGGCGAGCACCTAAATCGACGCCATGATTAAGATTTCGAAGGGAATGCTTAATCCTTTTATTTCGAAGTACTATTCTTTATAGTGTCGATCCCGATCTCCTTCGTGGTTTATTTCACTAACTAAACATCGTGTTTTCTTCCCTTATATAAGTTATATATCACTTTTCTTCGATGGTTTCGCTCATTGATTTGTATAGGTTACTAGGACGCCACCAGGGGTGTGCATTATGATATGTCCTACTGAACTAGTACAGTGTACATAAAAGTGATATTGTGAATGATTGAGTCATTTCCCCAAAAAACATGTTATCTGCATTGTTATGGAAAGCAAGTACAAATTAATGGTGATTAAATTGTTAGAAATGGATTCGCCTATTTTTTGTCTTTGATTGTGTTCTCGGAAATTATGCATAGAAAGTGAAACTGTTCAAAATTTATTCATGTAAAACAATAAGGAGGCAGTACCTAAATCGGATCACTTTTTGCAAAAATACATAAAAATCAATAAATGTGTCAGCAAATCAGTTAATGAGTTATAAACATAGTTACTCCAGATGAGACCTCGGTCTCGAACTTTCAAATGCATGAACAATTTTTGGACCTACATAAAACACAAGAAAACAGACTTCACAAGTATCCCCCATCTAAAAGATGATGGCAAGCTCATTTCAGATTCCTAATCAAAAGCAAACCTACTCAATAAGCAATTCGAATCAGTTTTCTCTACATCCAAAAACATATCTCCTGACGTCTTTTCTAAAGAAAATCATATGAATCCAGATATATCCAACCATGAACACACCCCTCATTACCCCAAATGGTATTCAAAAACTACTAAAAAATCTTGATAGTTCCAAAGCACCAGGGCCAGACGACTTGAGTCCAAGAGTTTTGAAGGAATTGGCTAGTGAAATTGCCCCTATTTTGAGTATAATATTCAACTCATTCATACAATCTGGCACTGTTCCGAAAGATTGGAAAACCGCCCATATTGCTCCAATATTTAAAAAAGGCCAAAAATATGATCCTGTAAATTACAGACCTATCTCACTCACTTGCATTTATTGTAAAATAATGGAACATGTCATAGTGTCACACATCATGACACATTCAGATTGTCACAATATTTTGTATCCTTGCCAACATGGTTTTCGAAAAATTCAGATCCTGTAAAACACAACTTTTATAATTTGTTGATGATATTACCAAAACTCTTGACAACTCAAAACAATCGGATATATTGGTTATGGATTTCTCCAAAGCATTTGATAAAGTCAGCCACTCTCTTAAGCTTCTTAATTACCAACAAACTCAGTCATTATGGTATAGATGATAAAACTACTTCCTGGATCTCAAACTTCTTAAAAAATAGAACTCCATCAGTACTTGTTGAAGGCGTCAAATCTGAGTATGTACCAGTTTTATCCGGCGTCCCCCAGGGATCTGTACTGGGGCCTAGTCTGTTCCTATTTTATATTTATGACATGCCAATTGGCTTGAACTCCATGGTCAAACTGTTTGCGGATGATACCATCGTATATCTGACAATTACTTGGGAAAGATGCCAGGACCTGACAGTCTGACCTGGACAAACTAGCCATTTGGGAGAAAAAATGGTTAATGGCTTTCCACCCAGATAAGTGTTATGCTCTCACAATTTCTAAGAAATAATCGCCTTAAGATGTTCCATAAAATTCATCAGGGCACAGTGGCCATATCCACGACTGACAGGATGCACTGAGCCAGAAGAATTCCTAGAAATTCCCACCAGGTCCAATACCAACAGTAATACTCGAAAACACTAACTAGACATCAATAAAAAAAATCCTCGTACCATACTAGACTGGAACAAACTACCATCTGACATTGTTAACTAAATTTTCCTTCTCTTAACTTTAACTAAGTGATTAATTATTATGTAATATATATAGTCTGTCATTTGTGCTGCATCAACCCAACGTCGTGACAAAATCTTTGATTAGTTCAACTAGTGCCAGATTGTATGGACGAGTTGAATATTATACTCAAAATAGGGGCAATTTCACCGGCCAATTCCTTCAAATTGACCTATCTAAAATAGGTCTTTTGAGCTATTTTCATGTGATGTTCTTTTTTAAGGGAAACGAAACAAATTCGCTATTAAAATAAGGTTGTATCATTAGGTTGATAGCAAGAGACATTAAATATATAAAGTATTCTTTTCTTTTTAAAAAATAATGATGTAAAAAATCGGAAATTTAACATTTATGAAAAAAATGAAATTAAAACTGTATGCGTTTTGTAGTCACCATTACCATAAACCTTATTGTTTTATGCGACTTTGCTTTGATTTAATGAAAATTGAAATATGAGAAGATATAGCTTAATACAGCTATAATGTATTGGTGAATAAAGCTATTTTAGGTCTATATAGCTCAATCGGCAGTGTGTACTGGACCTGATGTAAACTTAGAATAGATAGCCATGCACCATTTCTTGTCTTCATATGATTAGTTTTTAAGTTCAAATAGCATAAGAAGACGTAATTCAAACTCAAATGTCAGTGTTTTGATTACGGTTTTTTTAAAAACTGGCGCGTGCAACGACTTTGCATTCATTTTTGAACTATAGGAATAAATTCACACTACAGAAATACTTTTTGTCATATAAATTCTAAAGTTCATCATAAAATGTTCTCAAGTGAGCCCCGGGTGCTAATTTCTTTTGTAAGAACACCCATCGATATTCTTCCTTTGATACAACCATAAATGGATATAATTCCTCCTCAGATTTTTCACTGATTTGATAAAATGATGGTTTGGTGATCCGTCACCTTAGATGTTTTCTAGAAGTGAATGCATGCAGGATTCAATGAGTGAGCAGACATTGGATCAGTTTTAATAGTAGTCTTAAATATTTTCTATTTTAAACTTTATGATTTTTAAATATAAAATTTCATTATTTGTTATTTACTAAATCTGATATTCATGTAGCGAAAATTTTCGCTGGCCCCAACAGCAAACATAAAGACATTTTGACAAGTGGATGTCTAATGTAGGGTTATAATATATATATCATTAGAGCACACTACACGTGTACTACATTTCTAAACATGGACTTCTTGTGACATGAACGGTACTCTGCATTACCGGTAAAATCCAATCGCTCCATACCACCTTACACGTCAACCCGTACCAAGATTTAGTACATCCGTATCAAAGAGTTTAATTTGTTCCTAAGCGCTGATCAGTACCATATATATTTACGTACTTAAGTAAGGAACCACTAAAACCCTTGGTAAAGATGAACCAAATTTTGGTACGGGCTGTCAAGTACTGACTGCAGATGGTACCGGGTATGGAACTAGTGGACTTGTATTATATGTGCAGTAACACCAGTCTACATACTACCAATAAATGTTAATGAGCGATTCAAATTCCCAAAACCATCAATTTGTTTACCAGTTGAAGTTAATTACCATCCTTAGCTTGCTAAAGATTTAATTACTACCTCACAATTTTGTTGGATTATTTGTTGTTTTTGATCCTCACTATATTATGATTAAATGTGTATTTTTATATTTTTCAGGTCATAATCATGACAGACAGCCCGCCATCACCAAAGAGGGTAAGACCTTTATTGCTGAATAGTCTACATGTTTCCCATCCTGACCAAACATTGCTTTATACATTCACCAGAGCAGACAGAGCTATCAAAATAGAAATGATAATATGCAGTGTTACCCTGTTATACTATCCTCCTCGCATCTGGGTTTTTTTTCAAACAAGTTTGGCAATACATTGAGTTGACCATTATGATTCCATTTGAATAGATTCTGCTTTGTGTACTCCTAAAACTTAAGATTTGGTTTAAAACTTCCAAAATATATCATGATCAAATATATAACACTGGAAAGGTTTTAGTTTGCAAACAATACATTTGATATGTGAATGATCTTTCATAGTAGTATATACATGTAAGTAGTTATCAGTTTGTGTCTTTTGCCCATCTGTCCTTACACAATTTTTATGAAATATTCTGATTTCCGAAGAAATACTGGACAGATCCTTCTTAAGTTTTATATGTAGGTGCCCTTATTATAATTAGTCCTTAGCTGCTGTGTGCATGATTTAATCAGATATTGTGATACAAAGAGTATAAAATTTGTCATAAATTTTAGTTTGATCTCATTAAAAAGGTGCATTGTTAATTCAGCAATATTTCCATTCTTTTCAGGTGAAAATTGAAACTGTTGATCTCAATGAACTTACCCGTGAAGAATTGATCAACAAGTAAGATTTTTTTGATTTTTTTTTTTTTAATAAAGAAGCAAGATATCAATGGTCAACATGAAGTTCTACTTATTACAGGATTTCATATCTGGATGTTCAAAAAAAAAGCAATAAAATGTAAGAATAGTAAACTGAGTCTTTTTTATGATGCTTGAATGGTAAAATTTATTCAAACTCTAGGAATATTTCATTTTTGTCAGCTTTAGCAATATTGCTATATATAATGACCTTCTTTTGACGTCCAGGACCAAAATTTTGTAACTTTACATAAAATAATATAAAAAAATGATCTATAAAAGCTTATAGTTTTCAGGATTATGTTGAAGTTATTTATTCTTTTAAACTTTATTTGCCAGAGTGAAAGAACAAGAAAAATATGTGCGGTATCTAGAAGAAAGACAGACAAGAAGTCGGAAAGGAGGTATGTATTACAACAAACTATTCCTTACAGCCGGTTATCATGTTAATGCAAGTCGGTTACATGAAGTAAACTAAAGACTGACTGATCATGATAGCAAACAAATATTTTTGGGAGGAACCCAGATCACTTTTCTAAATAGTTGCTGTTAGTTACCGTAAATTTGTGGGTATTGTGTGCACTCGGATATAGTGCGCAGGTACGTTTTTGGGGTCAGATTTGAGGGAGGGGGGGGGGG
>NW_018407380.1:154160-176565 GCF_002113885.1 Mizuhopecten yessoensis | reverse complement strand
GAGAGAGAGAGAGAGAGAGAGAGAGAGAAAATCCTGAAAATAGCCGGTATCAAACTGGAAAAGTAGCCATAGCATCAAAGGTAACTTGGTGTTTATAACACTTTGAACAAGTGGATGATGGACGAATCCTGCAGAATTTGTCCGTTTTAGTATCTAGTGGGTATGGAAAAACCAAGCGAAGAGTGTGAAGCTAATTCCGATGCCAGAGAATCGCTGATCAACTTATATTTCGACATCTCAGCATAAAACATAATTATGAAAATGTAGTGTTTCAATTATAGGCTCCGTTCCATGTTAGTTCTAAGTTGTTTTTTTACCAAATCGCTAAGCCTAGTGTGCATATTTTTCCCTGGCTCACTTTTATGTTGATCTCGCATCTAACACTACATAAACAAATGATCGATAACCTTTTGAATTATTTCAATATTTTAAAATGAAGCATCATAAAAATAGTGTATTCTGCTTTAATTATTTCCCTTCGAGTAGATTTGAAGGGGATGTATTGAATGTCCACGCTTCTAGTATAAACATATTTTTTATTATCCCTTCACGGTCAAATCAGTCTGTAGTTCTAACAGTGCAGTAGGGCTTCACGCCACGTGTTGAGTGAAAACAGCACGGTCCCTCGATCGCGCCTGCAAATAATTTCAATTAAATTGCAGTAGAGCTTTTTTTAATCGGTAATCACTGATAAAGTGTTAGCTAATCACTGCATTGTAATTTGTATTAACTGAGGTGTTGAAAATCAGACGGCATCGGTGGTTATGTCCTCCGGTCAACTTACCTGTAAAAATGTAACCTGTTCCCAGCTAGTGTTTGTCGCCAAATCAGTAATCATCACCACAGATTACTGATTTTAATCATTTTAGAGTAGGAAAAATTGTGTCGCCAAAGAATATCGCCTAACTGAATTTTTTGTCACCAAATCTGAAAAAGTGTTGCCATTTGGCGACTTGGCGATCGTTAATGTAAGCCCTGCAGATTTATAAGTCTACTGTACGTGTGAATCGTAAGTACCTGTACTGTAGCTGTTATTTTTTTTTACATTTATGACCAATAGTAGATTTGATTTCCTGATTTATGGTACTATGATTTCAAACATTAAATTAATGTCCATGAAATGCTTATTTTTTTTTTATATATATGATAAGGCCATGAAAACTTATTTGCACAATCTCTTTTTCAAGAAGATGATGGGGATGTAATAGAGCTGGAGGAGAAGATGAAGCAGCAGCTACGTGATAACATGAGGCGGGAGAGTACCCTGGTCCACCGCCTTGCCACTAAGGAACAGGAGCTTCAGGACTACATTGTATGCTCATTATGAATGTATTTCATACAGTTTAAAGTTTCCTTTTTTTTCAAATAATTGAAATATTGAAGAAAGTTGGCCTGCAAAAGAAATGAACAAATAACGTAGCAAATTTCAGTCACTACTTATGTATTAAATATCACAAAAAAAATGTCAAAACTCTAAGGTCTGATTCTTTTTTCAAAAGTGTTTGTTTTACAGAAAATAACTTCTTTAAGCAGGATATACACGAAGGATAAAGTTGTTTTGACATACAAAAATGATGAGTAGATCTTACATACATAAAGGTTAAAATAGATCTTACATACATAAAGGTTAAAGTAGATCTTACATACATAAAGGTTAATGTAGCTCTGACATACATAAAGGTTGAAGTAGTTGTGACATACATAAAGGCCAAGGTAGCTCTGACATGCATAAAGGTTAAGGTAGCTTTGACATACATAAAGGCTGAAGTAGCTCTGACATACATCAAGATTAAGATAGCTATGATATACATAAAGGTTAAGGTAGCTATGATATACATAAAGGTTAAAGGTAGCTATGATATACATAAAGGTTAAGGTAGCTCTGACATACATAAAGGTTAAGGTAGCTATGATATACATAAAGGTTAAAGTTAGCTCTGTCATACATAAAGGCCAAGGCAGCTCTGACATACATAAAGGTGAATGTAGCTCTGACATACATAAAGGTTAAAGGTAGCTCTGTCATACATAAAGGCCAAGGTAGCTCTGACATACATAAAGGTAGCTCTGACATGCATAAAGGTTAAGGTAGCTCTGTCATACATAAAGGTTAAGGTAGCTCTGACATACATAAAGGTTAAAGGTAGCTCTGTCATACATAAAGGTTAAGGTAGCTATGATATACATAAAGGTTAAAGGTAGCTCTGTCATACATAAAGGCCAAGGTAGCACTGACATACATAAAGGTTAAGGTAGCTCTGACATACATAAAGGTTAAGGTAGCTCTGTCATACATAAAGGTTTAAAGGTAGCTCTGTCATACATAAAGGCCAAGGTAGCTCTGACATACATAAAGGTTAAAGGTAGCTCTGACATACATAAAGGTTAAAGGTAGCTCTGACATACATAAAGGTTAAGGTAGCTTTGACATACATAAAGGTTAAGGTAGCTCTGACATACATAAAGGTTAAGGTAGCTCTGTCATACATAAAGGTTAAGGTAGCTCTGACATACATAAAGGTTAAAGGTAGCTCTGACATACATAAAGGTTAAGGTAGCTATGACATACATAAAGGTTAAGGTAGCTCTGACATACATAAAGGTTAAGGTAGCTCTGTCATACATAAAGGTTAAGGTAGCTCTGACATACATAAAGGTTAAAGGTAGCTCTGACATACATAAAGGTTAAGGTAGCTCTGTCATACATAAAGGCTGAAGTAGCTCTGATATACATAAAGGTTAAAGGTAGCTCTGACATACATAAAAGTTAAGGTAGCTTTGGCATACATAAAGGCTGAAGTAGCTCTGACATACATAAAGGTTAAAGGTAGCTCTGACATGCATAAAGGTTAAGGTAGCTATGATATACATAAAGTCCAAGGTAGCTCTGACATACATAAAGGTTAAAGGTAGCTCTGACATACATAATGGTCAAGGTAGCTCTGACATACAGAAAGGTTGAAGTAGCTCTGACATACAGAAAGATTAAAGGTAGCTCTGACATGCATAAATGTTAAAGTAGCTATGATATGCATAAAGGCCAAGGTAGCTCTGACATACATAAAGGTTAAAGGTAGCTCTGACATACATAAAAAATAAAGTAGCTCATTAAATTGCTAAGCAAGCCTTACTGGACAAATAAACAAGACAAAGAGTGTGATTACATCCGTTGTCCACTGTGAACAGGCAGTGATCAATGTATAATTTTGATTCTCAAGTTTACTACAAATTTTATTCCAAATTTCTGAATATAATAAAATCACAATTGTGTCCCCAAGTGAGGAATTCTGATATAAACACCAAACATGTATTTGTGTGTAGTACATGTACTAGTGAAGTAAGTCAGACTCCTGGTCTATATATAAAGATGTTTTACTATGTATTTGTATTAGTGCTAAGGAATTTAATTTTGGTTTGAAACAGTATTTCCACTTAGTTCATATTTTCATTTTCAGAACCAAATTGCGGAAATGAAACAAGCGCAGACCCAAAACTCAGCCCAACTAAGATCTATGCTGTTGGACCCCGCAGTAAATCTCGTGTTCCAGAGAATGACCAAGGAAATGGATGAATCCCAGGAGAAACTCAAACAAACCCAAAATGAACTTAGTGCTTGGAAGTTCACACCAGACAGGTGCTTATCTTCCCTTTTGGTTACTCTTATAATACTGACCAATTCATTACCGACATGACATGTAAGGCTTCTCTGGCTTTGTTTCCATTTTAGTTTGTAATGCCCGTATCAGGTTCGTATTGTACCACAGTCCACTGCAGCCAAAAGTATCTGATGCGCTCAGGAAAGTGTCCGAAACAGACCATCGGTCAGTTCCCGAGACTCTTAGCCGAACGTTCAACTCGCTGTGGCTTTTTTCCGAATTTGAACTCAAATTACTAATTGACTCGCACAAGGTATACTGACCACAAGCTATCGGTATGGTGCCGGCCAAATACCCAGACTGTGTTCAATACAGGCCACTGAACCCCCTGCAGTTCGTCCTACCGTTAGGTATTATTTGAGGTATCGTCCATGGATAAACTCTTGCCCAATGCAGTTACTGCTCATAGTGCGGAGTGACAATTTGTCGCGAATCTTGGGACAGAACAGTTGCTGCCACTGTAATAATTTCTTGACATTTTGTCATCTTCTTTTGTCAGAAATAAATACCCAAAAAAATTAAGATTTATATCCTTTTTCAATTTACATTCCAATTACTAAAATGAACTTTCCCTGGCTTTGAAATCAGAATAATAGAAAGAAGTAATGAGATAGGACTTTTAAGAACTATTTCAAAGGCATATTAACTTGGAGCTGAAGATAGCAGCAGTTATTGACAGGTTCGTATTTACTTGCCTGCTCCATTTTCACATTATAATCATCTGAGTAAAAATGAAGAAAACAGTAAAAACTGTTTTGAATGTGTGAAATATTGAGGAGAAAAAATCTGAATGTTTGATTCATTGATTGAAAATGCTTATTCAGTCACCCTCAACGCTACAATGGAGGACCAAAGCTTCTACATTGGTCAATTTCAGTCACATCTGTGGGCAAATGAGTTTGTTCTTCAACGGATCAATGTTGCTTGTATTTCAAGTTTAGTATATAAATGTGAATTGGAATTATATGACTTCGAGTTAATATAATCTGCTTTAAGTATTACCATATCTAATTTCAGGGGAAATATTTTTCCAGTTATGAAATCAAGAATTTATAGTCCTTTATCATTTAAATGAGATGTTTTCCTTTTTTTTTGATAAGCTGTGTGTTTATTTGTACATGTGATTGCTTTGTTGTATGCCCATCCCATCTGAACAGTTAGTCTTGTATACAAGGTTTTTGGATAGGATTCATTATGGTATTTCACCATAACAAAAAATCCAGACTTAATATTTGTATGTTGGAATACTTAAGAAAATGTTTAATATAGATCTTCCAGAAAGAAAGAAAAATGAAAACGGAGGTGTTTCATGTCTTAATATGGGTTTCTAAACTGTAGAGCACACTTTGTGACAATCA
This sequence comes from Mizuhopecten yessoensis, assembly GCF_002113885.1. Taxonomy (NCBI): domain Eukaryota; kingdom Metazoa; phylum Mollusca; class Bivalvia; order Pectinida; family Pectinidae; genus Mizuhopecten; species Mizuhopecten yessoensis. The sequence continues at coordinate 171,551 of NW_018407380.1, read as the reverse complement.
GAAGGCACAGAAAGTGAATAATATTGCAGTTTTTATCTTTATGAAGCAATTACAGGTCTAAGTCATATAAATATAATTATATACACACATGAAGTTTTAAGATGGGATGGATAGCTACAAGCTAGCCTTTATCTTCAATCATCTCTTCATAATGTTGATTTGATTGGGATTTACTGTTGTGAAGTGAAACTTTTATAAGCTCACCTGCCCGAAGGGTTGTTATGGTGCAACGTCAGTCGTCCGTCGTCTGTCCATCCGTCGTCCGTCTGTCCGGCGTCAACTTTTTACTTTAAACAACTTCTTCTCAATAACCAAAAGGCCCAGGGTACTGATATTAGGCCTGTAGCATGCTGGGATGAAGGGCTACAAAGTTTGTTCAAATAAATGACCTTGACCCACTTTCAAGGTCACAGGGGTCAAATATGTTAAAATCTTCAAACAACTTCTTCTCAATAACCAAAAGGCCCAGGGTACTGATATTGGGCCTGTAGCATGCTGGGATGAAGGGCTACCAAGTTTGTTCAAATGAATGACATTGACCCACTTTCAAGGTCACTGGGGTCAGATGTCTTAAAATCTTCAAACAACTTCTTCTCAATAACCAAAAGGCCCAGGGTACTGATATTGGGCCTGTAGCATGCTGGGATGAAGGGCTACCAAGTTTGTTAAAATGTTTGACCTTGACCAACTTTCAAGGTCACTGGGGTCAGATGTCTTAAAATCTTCAAACGCCTTCTTCTCAATAACCAAAACGCCCAGGGTACTGATATTGGGCCTGTAGCATGCTGGGATGAAGGGCTACCAAGTTTGTTCAAATGAATGACCTTGACCAGCTTTCAAGGTCACAGGGGTCAAATGTTTTAAAATCTTCAAACAACTTCTCAATAACCAAAAGGCCCAGGGTACTGAAATTAGGCCTGTAGCATGCTGGGATGAAGGACTACCAAGTTTAATCAAATGAATGACCTTGATCCACTTTCAACCTGATGTCCTTGTTCGACATTCAAGGTCACAGGCGTCATATGTTTAAATCTTTTAATAGCTTCTTATGAATCAAACACTGATATTCTGCCTGTAGCTGTATTTTAGTCCACTTTTAAGATTACAAGTGTGAGATTTATACCAGGTGAGCGATGCAGGCCCATTGGGCCTCTTGTTTTGATAACTGACATACTGTAAAGATAAAGCGAAACGTTCATTCTCTTAAACACTGATATTCTGCCTGTAGCTGTATTTTAGTCCATTTTTAAGATTACAAGTGTGAGATTAATACCAGGTGAGCGATGCAGGCCCATTGGGCCTCTTGTTCTCTTTTGCTGAACTTTTCATGAAAAAAGTGAAATATAATATGACATTCAGATTTGACCATACAAGTATTCTTTTCTTCAGTTAATTGAAAATTGATAGTACTATATCCTATATAGTCAAGATCCAGTCATTTACCAAACTCTGACCATACGCATGCCATCTCCCACAGGCCATTAAAAACACTTCAATGAAGCATGTTCCAGACTTGGTGGTCATTAAAATGTTATTGTCAGTAAATGATATGACATGAGTACTTAAATGACCAATGGCCTCAATACCTGGAAAACTTGTATGCATTACTGATTGACTTATCATGACTAGTAAACTAAAGAAATACTGTAATCTTTCATAGTTCCATATTCCTGATACATGTCATAGTGTATTCTTGTATATAACCTAGTCACAGTTATAGGTCAAAGGTCAGTATCTTGTTTGTCAGGTTACGGTAATATTGTAATTTTACCTAACTGTAATTTAAATGATGGCTTAAATAAGCACACCTTGAAAAGACCCTTAGATATCTGTATCAATAGTTAACCACTAGGTTCCTGTAACAATAGATACTTTTTACCTGTAACTCTAGATAGTCCCCTAGGTACCTGTATAAATAGAAGACCCTTGATACCAGTATTAACAGTAGCCCCACGATACCTGTATGATCAACAGTAGAACCCTAGTTACTCGGTAGATACCTGTATCAACAGTAGGCCCTTGCATACTTGTGTCAACAGTAGACCCTGTATCAGCAGTATACCCTTAGATACCTGTATCAATAGTAGACCCAAGTCTGACCCCTAGTTACCGTTATCAATAGGAGACCCCTAGATACCTGTTTCAAAATGAGACCATTATGTTGATTTGTACCTGTAATAATAGCAGACCTCCTGGGTACCTCAGTGGTAAACCCTTTTGTTCTTGTGTCATGATTTCAATCTGATCTTTCTTTGCTGCTACCTCTGAAACTGTTGTGTCAGTGTTTGTGCCGTTTTAGCTGTATCTAGTGGAAGTCTGTGGGTGTAGAGCTCATATAGTTGTATATTGTTGTCTTACTGGGTATCTGTGTAGATATATATAAATGTGATAGAAAAAAACTGGTTCTTACCTATTTTGTCTTAAGCATCAAATCATAGCCATTACTTAATGCCAGACATGGATCATTCTTTTCTCTTCATATTTTAACTAAAAGATGGGAAGAAACTCATTGAAATTTCTTAATGATCCATGAATCATTTCGCCAGAACTCTATAATTGATCAAAAAGTTTTTTATGTATTTGTCTTCAAAAATGTATGAAGACAAAAGGAAACCAAGTCATTATTACTGGACAAAATGAACAAATCTGTTTAGTATTATTATTGGACATTGTGACTAATATCCATCAAATGGAAAAAAAGATCTGGTTGTTAGAAAAATACAAAAATACTGATATAATGATATGATAAACAAACTTTAAGATGAGGTAGATGTTGACATTACAAAATCATTTTCATTCCTAGTAATAGAAGAGATGGCTCCTAGCATGAAAAATATTGGATGTGTTTGGTGGTACAGTAGATATTGAAGACTGAAGCTACAGATATGCTGTTGGTTTATAATTTTGAACATAACAAGGAGATTAATTTTCAGGAAGAAGACTGTTTTGTGTGTTGATTCTAATTAACAGGCTTGGAAAAAAAAAAAATGCAAATGATAAACATTTGCCCAAAAAAAATGAAAATGTGTAAAAATTGGTGTGAAAGTATTCTGTGAAACAATTTCCAGAGGAAATCTGCATTGTGAGTTACCATTCATGTGAGGGAGAAGACAAGGTGACAATGGTGTTGAGATAGCTAAGTGTTGGTATCAAGTTAGCTACTCTCTAGATCTGGAGACAATGGTGTGGAGATAGCTAAGTGTTGGTATCAAGTTAGCTACTCTCTGGAGTCTTCAGTGCAATATAAAATAATAAGAGCATAATGATTTATGAAACTGTGATAAAGAATTTGGAATTTCCAGATTTGTGCTTATAATAGTGAAAGATTATTGGAAAATATAAGTGCAAGCTTTTGAGAATAAGTTGGTCGCAGATAATGCAGAGGAATGTGATTTATTTTCAAAGTGTTAAAAGTAATGCAAAGGAGAAATAAGAAATTAACACATATAGATCATCAGTTTAGCGGATCATCAGCAGAATATCCAGTGCACCAGTATTATATTTTTGAAAGGAAAAAAAGCATGACGAAGAATGGAATGCATGAAGATAGTACAACCTATTCCACATCAACAGTTTGGTCGTCAAGGATACTCACATCAGTGTAAGCTTACTTGGAGACCAGCAGGGAAACAAATTTGTGTACAAAGTCGTGGTTATGGTCAACAGAATCATTTACAGAGAAAAAGTACAGATCACTGAACCAGCTCAACGACTAACAATGAACATCAAATTGTAGGCGTCTTCAAGGTCATCTGGACTCTCGGGTGCAAAGGAATGCCAATAATGTCATCTCTTAGAAGAGCTTCAGAAAGGAAGATCTTCTTCGTGACTAAATCATGTCATCGGATATGCACACATCTTCCATTCAAGATTACAAAATGGTCATCAGGGGTACAAATTATCTGACTAAGCCAATAATATCATCTTTAACAAGAAAGAAATAAGGATATATTAGCAACAACTAAAGATTGTTAAATACGCTCAACAAATCCAACTAATTGAGATCAGAAGAAGGTCAACAAGGATACAAATGATTTTAAACTTAACATATAAGAATATCAACAGTAGCGAAAAGGATACATTAGCAACAACTAAAGATTGTTAAATACGCTCAACAAATCCACCAAGTTCATCTTGTCTGCTGTTTTTAAAGCTAGCAAAAAACGCTGCTGACAGAAGAAATATAGGAATGAAGAAAGTTATGGCTCCCAAAACTACCTATGTGACATGTAGAAAAAAATGTGTTAAAACATTCAGACTTATGAAGCAAAAAGCTCTATTAACTCTAGTAATATGAGACACACAAAGACTGCTTAATATCTGTGTTCTCTCAAAACTTTTCTCAGCATAACAAACAAAGTACTTTTTCACCTTTCATTTATCTGTGAAGTTTTAACCTTGAAATGCCAGAAAAATGACTTCATAGTGACTTACTGGTAATCCTAAAATATTGTGAACTGACACTTAAGTTATAATTGACTGCATCCTTCCTTGAGAGCTGTCAACAAGTTAACTGCAACACACTGAACAGTGCAGAGACAGGACATCTGTTCACTAAGTACGCCATATATAGAAGAAACAGGAGAAGAAAAAAAAATTCACAATTTTCGTTGGATTTTGAATCAGCTTTCCAACAGTGTTTTGACAGAAAAAAAATAGACTGTCATCTTAAGAGCAGTTATAACACCAGCAATGAATAGGATCTTAAAAAAGCATCACATCTTCAAACATGTGTGAGAAAGGAGAGTAAAAAAGCATCACATATTCAAACATGTGTGAGAAAGGAGAGTAAAAAAGCATCACATCTTCAAACGTGTGTGAGGAAGGAGAGGAAAAAAGCATCACATATTCAAACATGTGTGAGGAAGGAGAGTAAAAAAGCATCACATATTCAAACATGTGTGAGAAAGGAGAGTAAAAAAGCATCACATATTCAAACATGTGTGAGGAAGGAGAGTAAAAAAGCATCACATATTCAAACGTGTGTGAGGAAGGAGAGTAAAAAAGCATCACATATTCAAACATGTGTGAGGAAGGAGAGATAAAAACTCATTGCCTGAAGTACAACATATACAATCATCTTTTTTCTTCAGAGGAAAAAAAATCGTTTTTTCAAGAGAAATAATGAATCATCCTGTGTACCAGAGGTACCACAAGGACTGAAGGTTTCTGAAGAGTGGACCAACAGTGAAAATTCCAATGGTCTACATGTGTGATCCTAGGAAATGAGCTTAAGATGAAGAAGACAGTGGTTCAAGACTGCTGGTGCCAAGAGTCCGCTTAATTTAAAGGAAGAGAAATATGTGTGTGAAATTACAAGTGATAATGTTGTGCTGTGCTTTGTGAAAATGTATGCCAAATCAGAGGCAGAGAATCCTCAGGAATAACCAGATGAAATGAAATATTCTGTGTGCTTAATATGATAAAATAAATAGTCAGATAGTGCCAGTTTTTATCTGAAAGGAGTCTTAAGCTTCTAAATCAACTGAGGATTTGTGTTTCAAGTTTTCCAATTCAAATGAACATTTAGTGTATTTAGTTTGCTGACGGAAAGTGTGAGGAGAAATAGTGATGGGGAAAGTGTGTAATATAGTTCTCCAGCCCATATACAGTGTTTGCTTGTGTAAAATGTGAGGAAAGAGAAGTGTATTCAAATCATTCTGTGGAGCTGATTGGATTCCGACAGAAACATCTCAAGTCAACATCGGCTGCGACGTCTGCTAGATATACAGTTCATTGTGGTATTGTTCTCATCTTAGAAGATTTAATATAAGTTGTCATAAGTTTGGAATCACTGAAATGAAGTCCACTTCATCTTAGTGTGAAATGTGTAACTTGAAATTCAATCAACATTGGATACAGAAGCTATATCTTTTTTTATTTATTTTTCCCCATCAGATATTTTATTTCCATGTCCATGTACCATAAATGGGGAGATTCAGATAATTAGTTTCTTTGATTTGTTGTGTGTTGGCGTGTTTTGGGTTTAACGTTAAGTCCTCGCAACAACTTATGTCAATAATGAAGGCCGGTTTCTAGGGAGACACTCACCAAAGAAAAGAGTAAGAAAGAATAGATCCCAAGTGTTGCAATGGAGGCAGCAGATCAATTTTAATTTCTTCAATGTCCCTGAAGTAGAAGAGACAGGAGAAAACGCCTGATTCTGCAGGGGCTTAACATTAGTCACCTTTTACGAGAAAATACAGTGGAGTCTATCTTGAACCTTCAGAAAAATGAGAAGCAATACAGATTAATGTTATCACATTGTAAGTTGTCCAAAAGAAGATAAAAAAATGTAATGGACATGTATTGTTACCGAAATGTTTTACAAATATCGTGTTTTGTTATGCTTCATTTTTCTGATTTCAACATGTCAAATTTTCAAAGTAAATAATTTTTTCCTGTTAATAAAATCTTATCACTCCCATTCTATAGTAGGTATCTCAAATCCTAAGCTGTTCATCATAACTACCGTCATTGATACGGTGTTAGTTCCAGAGGTCTCTACTGTTGTCAGTGTTGTACCTGATACCCAGCTTATTGTCCAATGTTGATGGTGGAATTCCAGTTGGTATCATTTTATATATACTTGTGTATTTTGAAATGACAACTATTTCTTTTCATACTGATACATGACAGTCCTTTTGAACCCTTTCAAATAAAAAGAAGAAAAAAAAGTGAAAAGCCAGTCACTTAAGGAACCGATCCCTTTAATCTGTGTTTAGATTACTGGCTTTTCACTTTAATCATATGTACTGACAAGGATGAAAATAGAGTACAGGAATGATTGACCTGAACGACAAAACGTATCCTGTTGTGATTAGTGTGCTTCAGTAAGTAAACGCTGATCACAGCAGGAGATACCAGGTAAACTGAATTTGTTAGTTACAAACAAGTGAATTTTGTCAGAACTGTAATGTGTTCAGGGTATGAAAAGAAAGAGATATTATGTGGTTTCTATATGTTACATAATGTATTACCAGTATACAAGAGTAGCTGTGCATCAACCTTCTCTGTGAAGTGTGCTATACAGGAGCAGGGATTTTACTGACAGCAGGGGCCTGTATCTATCTGGAATCAAGCCAGAAATGTGATAACGTCCTCCCCTGCTGTAGATTACATGGTGATAATGTTAAACTATATCAATCTTTTACTTTGTCTTTGTATGAAAGTATAATGTGTAAAAAAAATCAATTCAAATGTGTTCTGCCTAAAACCAGGGTTGTGGAATTTCAATTTTTCATTGCTATCTCGCCAGATTTGAAAAGTATTTTTTAGCTCCACCTATGCATGTATTTTCATAGTACATATTTTCCTAGCTCTTTAATAAGGTATACAAGTCCAAGGTGTTGGGCAAGTGGAATTTTACACCCCTAAATCAAAGTTAACATAAAAGATCTGTAGCAACCAATTAAGGTTTTATTTTTATAATTCACACATCAAGTGAAAAATGCATTTGCAAAATGTTCAAAGGAGAAATGTCTTAATTCTGATATGAAACTTGATGATCTTCAATTGGAATTACTCATACTCACATTTGAATATGTGTTGCTGATAAACCCATTTTGCTTGACATGTGAAATTTGGTTTAGCTTTGGTTGCACATATTTGTTACATTAATTCAAAGTAGAGTGTTTTCGTATCAGATTCTAGTGATAGACAAATATTAGTTGAATATATACTTTATATTGCTATCCCAAGTCAACACTTTTATTCTTTTGACTAAAGTTTAGAAAGTTGAACTTGTTGGATGAAGTTTTTGGTAGTTCACATTTCAAGGAATGTTTTATATTCACTCATACATAGAACATCTGTTCCTAGTATAAAAATGTGATGATAATTAAATATAGCAAAGAATTATAGCTGATGAATGGTTAATCAGCACAGCACACCCTCCCATAGTACTAGTACAAAAGATGTTTTCTGTCATTTTCCCAAAGATAATTGTTGATATTCGTTATTGGTAGCTAATCCGTATGGAATTTTGACAGTTTGATATATATGACAAAGGCTGTACTAATGTAATATTTGATTAAACTCCTCCACCTTTATAACATTATTGGGGATTGTTGATATATACCATTTAAGAAACTTTATATTGGTATTTCATCAGGATTAAGATCATTACTTGGATGTGGCTTACTGTGTTATGATCATAAAACACAAAATAAGAAATGACCATTTTAAGAGACTTGAAATTTTCCGCTGAAGAAAATCTACAAAAGCTCTTGAAATTGTGTTTATTCTGATTGATCATTCTGGCATATGTGAGACGGGATAACAAGCACTAACCTGATGAAAACCAGGCTGTATTAACGTCTCCGGGAATCTCTCTACCCAAAACAAAACATGGGGAAAGCAAAACAAGTTGTAACGAAACTTAACGATAAGGTAGATTATTGCTGTATAAGAAGTTAATGGAGAGGGGACCACTGTTGGAAATATTTTGAAAAATTTGGGGAGGGTGATTTCAATATATTTTTTTATTAATACAGACCCCAAGGCTATGCTCACATTATTTTCATAATAAGTTACTTGCATGGGTATACCGCCAAATGACATTTCTGTTTTGGTGTCGCAAAAACAAATGTGATGTGAAAAGCTCATAGCCTTTCAAAATCAGTTTAAAAGGGACTCCTAGCTTCCACATTGCATTAATTCAGTTAACATGTCAGGATGTAGAAAAGAAATACTTACTACAATTAGTAATAAACTGCAATTATGACAGAAATTTTGAAGTGTCTAATTGTTTACAAATGTTTGTGATTTTATGAGTACTGGATTATCTTGAAACTAATGACTATGTTGCTAAGCCTATGATTCATTGTAAAACTTGTTTCTGAATTTGAGTTGGAGGGTATGTCATTTTAATCTTGTTTACATGTACAATTGTGAATTAAAATTAACCATGAACAATATTTTAAAGAAACTGTACTTACTGAAATTTTTGTTTTATAAATGCAGAATACAGATCTATGGCATATCATTACCAGGGTATCAAAACTTGGACAATATTTGTAATGTGCATCAGAAGATTTGATAAAATGATAGATCTGTATATCAAAATTAAAAAATAACACTAATAAAGTGTTCATTCTTTGATGGTTGTAATTCTGCAATTTCTAAATCAAATAGAAATAGGGGGGCGGGTTGTGGAAAAAACTTGATACATAACATTCAAGTAAGAAGTATGAAAATATTCATGTTTCAAGCTCATGGCTCTAAGGTAGGTATTGCTGTAAATAAAAAATCTGCTTGTCTTAATTCTTCCTACTTGGAATATTTCTGGTTTTGTACAAAAATGCAAGTGTATGAAGCCAGCAAATAAAAAGATATTTGTCCGTACACAAATATCTTGAGCAAAGTTTGTGTTTCAAGGTCTCTACACTGTTAAAAAAAAATACTTTTTATTTGCTGGCTTCATTTTTCTTCTTACTTGGAGGAAACTTTATAGAAGTAAACTAGACATGATCGCATTTCTGGGTCTTAGACCCAATCTTGGCAGGTATAAGGCGATTGATGATATGCTATCGGTGGTAGTGTTTTTTATCCAATGTTAATTCTGTTTGCTATCACTCATGGACTGTTGGTACCTTTCTGGGGAAATTTTTAGGGGAAATACCTCGATTTTTCTTTCAAATTGGCATGTAGTTTTTTCAGCTTGACCGCCCATATGATCAAGAAGGTTTGACTTTTCACCTGGTAAGTCCTTTGTATGTGACCCCTTTGTTTTGCTACTTTCAGCCAAACTGGTAAGCGGCTGATGGCTAAGTGTCGAATGCTCCTTCAGGAGAACGAGGAGCTCGGAAAGGTGATCAACTCTGGAAAAACAGCTCAGTTGGAAGGAGAAATTGCCTTACAGAAGTCCCTTGTCCAGGAGATGACCACCAACCAGTCTGGTAAAGAGTCTTGGTCATCATTGTATACAGTAGTGCTGCTATGTCCCCATATTCAGTAAATATATCTATTAATATAGGAGCTCAAGATCAATCCCTAAACAGTTTCTTTATCCATTTATTTATCATAGTATATTGTAAAACAAATGGTAACAAAATCTGAAATCAACTCTTTATTAGTCCCCCAGCCATACTATCAGACGGGATTAGAGTCCCCCAGCCGTACTATCAGACGGGATTAGATGCATCACTTTTCTGTAGCATGTGTCATGTGCTCTGTCAAAATCTGTATACAAGTACCAGATACCTCTTTGGAAAGCAGATTTGTGTGGACAGAAATTGAGTATTGCGCCCAGCTATTCACAGAGCTTTGGCCTTTTGTATATTTTAGATTGTGCAGTTTGTCCAGAAGTAGGTGACTTTAGCACAGGTATTCTGATGTATAGTTATTTTGCCATGTATGATGATTCGGCTTCACCTTGTGGAAGAAATTTCGGATTGTAATAGGTCTTCTGATAACCTTTACAAGGGATTGGACTATAGTTTAGAAGAACACAATTTTTCATACAAGTGTACAAAATGTATCGTTTGATGTTTTGTTTGCTTTACAAGATGTAGGAGCAGGTGTTTTTTGTACTTTGCTAAGTACAGAGAGTTATCGCCCCTTAAACATTCTGCTATCAAGGGGAGAAAGTACAGTGAACATTGGTCACTCTGCAAATAAGGGGAATGCAACAGACCCGGTCACTGCCAATGAAAGGTGGGCAATGGACACTGGTCACTGCCAATGAAGGTGGGCAGTGTCCACTGGTCACTGCTAATAATGGCAGGGCTTTGGATCGTGATCACTTTACTAATAAGAGTGGGCAAATTAATCTTGTATTCTAAGGATAAAGCATTTTTTCTGCTGCTTCTGAATCATCTATTTAAAAGTAATAACATTTGAAATCCATTCTTTGTTGCTTTACCAGAACTGGATGACCTGCTGGGTGACCTTGACGAGGATGTGGAGGGAATGCAGAGCATGATCTATGTGTTACAACAGCAGCTCAAGGACGCTAAGGAACAGTTGGGACTTGTACAGGAGGAGAATGCACAGCTACGTCTCACACAAAATACCACCCCAGTCGCTACAACAATCGTGCCTCCCACAGACGTTAAACCAATCGTGAAACAGGAGGCATCTAGTTTCCCCAACAGTCCAATCACAGACACTGTACCGCAGAATACATGGACAACACACAGTGATAGTAAGTATGAACCATCACAACAGTCACATGACTGTCACATGGACAACGTCAAAGAACAACTAGAGACACCTGATGGTAATGGTAATGGTGAAATACAGGCAATGGATACTGACCAAATCACTTCGTCAGATTCATACAATGTTCATTCATTATACACAACCAGCACAGAGCACAATCACAACACAGATCAGAATGACTTGGTGGAACAGTATAGAACAACTAAAACAGACGCTCAGCTCCTTGAGAGCACAGACGATTTATCACAGGATGCCTGGAGTCCACGGAAACCAGCACTCGACCAACTGGAAGAGGACAGTGCTTTACGGAAATCACATGAGGAGTTAAGTTGTAGCCCTGATACAACTAGCTTGGACAAGTTAGGGGAGCGGGAGCTATCATCAGGGGACTTCTTACACATACAGAATGGGGTCAGTAGGACTTGTACCAGTGATAGTGAGATTGAACAGGCGTAGATTTTACCAGTGTGCCATCAATCACTGTCACTACTCATATACTCATCCCAATGTTCAAACACATTTCATTTACAAATAATGTTTATAAAGTGAATATTTAAAGAATCAAAAGAGTCCATCTCTAGAATAAAACGCTGCACCATTTTATGAATTTGTACCTTAAAAGGTTATTTTATGAAAGTTCATATAACATGTTTTAAAAATAAAGTTCATTGACGTAAAGTATTGTATGTTAATAAAAATGGTTATATCATGGTAAGTAAAACATTGTATGGTTGAATTGGTATCTTAATTGGCCTGTCTATGTGATGGATTAATAGGTTTCAATTTAGATCCTTTAAAACAAGACTGCTAGATTTCAACGGGGGGGAAAGGGAATTTTACGTAAGAATGTGAGATGTAAGGGAACTTTGTAATGTACAGACATTCAAGAAACATGGGGCCTTTGATACAGTGTAATAGTAGGCACTTGATCACACATTGAATAGAAAATCAGCTTTGTGCAATGAAAATAACTCAATATACATGTAACACTTGAACTGAGTAAAATGACATTGCTTTCTAGAATAAATGCTGGTTCCATTACAAATTATATAAAACAAGGTGAAAATTCTCTTGTGAATTAATTAACTTTTATAGAAAGTCATAAGCTCTGCAAATCAATATCAGAGAATATCGTGATTTTTTGCCATGCTTTATTTTCAAATGGAAATCAAAGATTTAAAATGGGGTTTTTTTTGTGCTTGCTTATTTCTGACAGGCATTGACTGATGAAATTGAAGTATCAAGATGTCTTTTAACATTTAAACAGCCAATTGAAACATAAGTTGATCATCAGTGTTTCCTCTTATTCTGAATAGTATGTCAGTTGATACAAGTCAGAATATTGGTTTAAGAATAGACTTTTCTTTTTGTTATCAATAATTCATGTATATTTCACATAGTGTTCTTGTTATAATTTAAATGATCAGCATGATAAAATGTGATTTGTTTTACACTTGTGTTAATTCGTAATTTCCTGATTCCACTACAGTGTGGGTGAGTGTCATAGTAAATGTTAGCTTGCAGTCATACCCTTTGATACATTTTCTTCGGACTTTTAATGAAATCACAAGATATATTGATAATGAAATGATATTGTCACCTGAAGGGTTGTTCGAATTATCAAATTTCAAATGTTGTGATATGAATTTCTGACTTCAAATGTACAGCATTATGATGTATGTGCGATTGAAATTGAACAAATACTGTGTTCAGTAGAGACTAGGAAAATGTGAAGTTTCCCTAGGCCTGGTTCAGAGGCTGAAATCATTTAAAGAAAAGAAAGAAAAGTGGTTCTGTAGAAAGAGCATATCATAGGTCTGTTTTAGCACAATATCTGACAGCAGGCCTAGGTTAGATTAAAAAACAAAAATATCAAATTGTTGACAATCAGTTTTACTGCTTTCACATTGTTACAGGAAAGGGTTGAAAGCATGTTGGTGATCAGTCCATTCTAAATCAAAGGATTTAATCTGGTATAGTGGAAACATTGAACAGCATATGTTTTAATTTCGTTCGAATTTTTCCTGGACTATACGACGAAGATGTTTTTATGGGCAGACTTGTTAAGGGTGGTAAAAGTTTCCTTATGTGTTTGCCGTGTTATGGGTTTAGTAAACAACACTGTTGATTGGCACACAAGTCATTACACAAAAACAGGTTTCAGTTTCCTTGTAGACAAGGAATATTGTGTCAACAACCACCTTTGGATTCTGGCCTGAAAGGTCAGATATCATCAAAGTTATTTATGTGTTTACTAGGCTATAATTGTTAAAACAAATTATGATGTCATATTTTTACCTGGTATTTTTTTAAGTTAGATAGCTGACATTGGCTTATCAACATTAGCAAGCGCTGCTGTTTTCTAATCAATATTCACATTACAAGAACATGATGTTTTGTATGTCTTATTTCATGGAATGAATGGTTTATCATGCAGATGTTGTTTGTGTTCAGGTCTATGTGAATAAACGAGGCAGCAAATGAGAACTTACATCAGGACTTGTGTTTTGTTTGTTAGTGGGAAAGAATATTTTGAAATAGATGATGTGATATCACATAAAATTGTCTGGGTAACACTCAGACACTTCAACACTACATACAATATGAAGATGACCACAATTTCACTTTGGAGTGAGTTTCAGTTCAGATTGACTTGGAATCGGCTGATTATCTTATTAGTCCATTATTGATGAGCTAAGACTGAGCCATTGAATTATGTATTAGTCATACCTTCTGAATGGCCACACATGTTTTAATGAAATATGTAAGATGATAGAGAGACAAAGCTGCTTGAGAAACCATCTCCATTAACAGACCGTCTGAAACCCACTTTTTAAGCAGTCTCCATTAAAAAATAGATTTCCTTGTTAACTGAACCTGTATCAAAGACCACTATATAGACCTCATGAAGTGGGTGTTTGAATACAGGTTTTACTCTACCAGCTTCAACTGAGCAGTGTCAAGTTCAACTATTGGATCTTTATGAAAATGCAAGAATGAAGTAAAGGTTCATAATATCAGACAATAATAATGTTTGTCTAGGCCTTAATTGCTGTACAGGCTGAAGTATTGCTGAGCATAGTGTAACCTTGTCTGGCTGGTTTATTGTTTTGCACGGTCAGTTATGGACTTAGTACTGCAGCTAGGGTCACAAAACTTCAATGTTCATGCACCTTCATCAGTAAAACATGATGCACAACATTTTAGTGACCCTGACCTCGGTGACCTTGCTTTAATTCTCTGTGTGGGTGCAAGGCATCCGTGTCTTCCAGACACGTCTGTTTTAATGCACCTTCAGTGACAGATGAATTATGACATGATGGTGTGTCACCTAAACTCTTTGAGTCTGTACTAAGTTCAAAGTCTCAAAATAGGGGGTCAAAGTTCAAAACATTCACTTATTTACTTAATACGGCAATAATATATTTTTTATGAAATGTCATAGAAGGATGGTGTGTGATAAATCACTGTCATGTCCTTAATTCCAAGGTCAAGGTCACATCGAGGTTAAAACCAATTTTCCCAAGGTTAACTTTGGTATTCAAAAATAAATGATTCAAACTATCAATTAACAAATTGAAATTTATGTAGTTTTCAGATTCCCCTAGTGGGGTTATTTTTGAGACATTACGATATCCAATATCGCAACCATTTCGAAAATCCAATGGAATTGAAACTAAAATTATATTAAACCATTTGCACAAAACTAAGCTGGAAGTATAAACACCTGGACCTGACCAATACTTTTTGATTTGCCGTCAATCTGAAAGCATAGCAGCCATTTTAAAAGTATCTTTGGAATCTAAACTAAAATTGTACAAAGCGGATTTCACAGAAATTAAGTTTGAATGAACAGCACATGGTGCTGAAAATGAACAGCACATGGTACTAACAATGAACAACACATGGTGCTAACAATGAACAACACATGGTACTGACAGTTAACAACACATGGTGCTGACAATTAACAACACATGGTACTGACAGTTAACAACACATGGTACTGACAATGAACAGCACATGGTACTAACAATGAACAACACATGGTGCTGACAATGAACAGCACATGGTACTGACAATAAACAGCAACTGGTACTAACAATTAACAACATGGTGCTGACAATTAACAACACATGGTACTGACAGTTAACAACACATGGTACTGACAATGAACAGCACATGGTACTAACAATGAACAACACATGGTGCTGACAATGAACAGCACATGGTACTGACAATGAACAGCACATGGTACTGACAGTTAACAACACATGGTGCTGACAATTAACAGCACATGGTACTGACAATGAACAACAAATGGTACTGACAATGAACAACACTCTGTACTGACAATGAACAACACTCTGTACTGACAATGAACAACACATGGTGCCGACAATGAACAACACAAGGTACTGCCAATGAACAACACTCTGTACTGACAATGAACAACTCTCTGTACTGACAATGAACAACACATGGTGCCGACAATGAACAACACAAGGTACTGCCAATGAACAACTCTCTGTACTGACAATGAACAACACTCTGTACTGACCATGAACAACACATGGTGCTGACAATGAACAACATGGTGCTGACAATGAACATTACATGGTACTGCCAATGAACAACACTCTGTACTGACAATGAACAACACTCTGTACTGACAATGAACAACACATGGTACTGACAATGAACATCACATGGTTCTGACAATGAACAACACATGGTACTGACAATAAACAACACATGGTGCTGACAATTAACAGCACATGGTACTGACAATAAACAGCACATGTTTTTGACAATGAACATCACATGGTTCTGACAATGAACAACACATGGTACTAACAATGAACCGCACATGGAGCTGACAATGAACAACACATGGTACTGACAATGAACAGCACATGGCACTGACAATGAACAACACATGGTACTGACAATGAACAACACATGGTACTGACAATGAACAACACATGTTACTGACAATGCAATTTCCTGTTAATTTGGAGCATTCTCTATCCATAGTTGTGGTTCCTTAACTTACTAATGAGTAGAGATTGATTTGAAATCCAATATGGCTGCCAGTTTGAAAATAAAGTCTAAACTTCAAATTCAAATTCTAATGAACTTATTTTACCATCGTTTAATGGGAATGATCAACACATGACCAATACTTGTTATTATGAGGCCGATTTGAAAGACAATATTGCAGCCATGGCAGCCATTTTGAAAGTCTTTTGGGAATTTTAACTAATAGTCTACTGAACTGATATCGACGATATTTGTTCAGAATGTTTTTATGTTGGAGCTGATTTGGAATCCAGTATGGCTGCTTTTGTAGCCATCTTAAAAGATAAAACGCTAATTTTTACTGAACCGATTGTTATCGATATTAAGAAGAAAAGGCCAGTGGATTGTCCTTACCGATTGCTTTTGTCTGTAAATACAACATAGCCAACGTGGCAGTTACCTTGAACGTATATTTTGCACTCATGGTATTGTCAGAATGATTTTAAGCAAAGTTGCATGAAATTGGTTCTACATAAGACAGATTTTAAATGTTGAGCCGTTCGATATTCGACAATCAGATTTTAAATGCCGCTCAACATTCAATATCATTGAATGTCTATAAATATGTCGCTGTTGAGTCAAATTCATGCAAATTTAAAACTATTGTGAAGTGCCAAGTAGTGGCTCTTACATTGAAAATCTTTTCGACAGGTCATAAATGGCATGTGAGTGTTAATTAAGGCCCCTTGGGCCTCTTGTTACATAATACCGGTATTTCGTGGATTGTACCAGCATAATTTATGAGGACAATAAGTATGTCAGATTGACCTACTTTTTGCATGCGGCAATGCAAAGTCAGGAATAACAATCATAACAATTTCACCAATTCGGAACTTTTGCAGAAAAAAAGGTTTTCTTTTAATGTCATAGAATGATTGCATAATCCCAAAGTATAAGGTCCACCATGCTATATTCCCCAACTACGGGTATACGCCTTAATAATACTTTTGAAACGATTTAATAATAAAACACGTAAAGGGACATATCTTGGTATTTTTACAAGAGATCTACTTCACTCAAATATACGAAATTGCAGTTTGCTATTTACAGACGTCAAACACATCGTCACGTGATGCATTCAGATTGATAATTATTTTATAAGTTGGCTGTATGTCAAAAAGGATGGACACTTTTCCATGAACGCCCATA
>NW_018407380.1:149549-149774 GCF_002113885.1 Mizuhopecten yessoensis | reverse complement strand
GGGTGTTTGTAAACTGTATAGACCTTCTCTTGGGTAGTCATATATTAGGGTGTTAATAAACTGTATAGACCTTCCCTTGGGTAGTCATATATAAGGGTGTTTATAAACTGTATAGACCTTCTCTTGGGTAGTCATATATNTCAGGGTGTTTGTAAACTGTATAGACCTTCCCTTGGGTAGCATATATCAGGGTGTTTGTAAACTGTACAGACCTTCCCTTGGGTT
>NW_018407380.1:78205-144630 GCF_002113885.1 Mizuhopecten yessoensis | reverse complement strand
GTTTATAAACTGTATAGACCTTCTCTTGGGTAGTCATATATAAGGATGTTTGTTAACTGTATAGACCTTCCATTGGGTAGTCATATATAAGGGTGTTTATAAACTGTATAGACCTTCCCTTGGGTAGTCATATATAAGGGTGTTTGTTAACTGTATAGACCTTCCATTGGGTAGGTATGTTGCAGGGTGTATGTAAACTGTATGGAGACGTCTATACTCTACATTTGTCGCGTGGCCGTGTCGTGTCGTACCTAGTTGGTACTACATGGTGCTGTATAACATATTGTCAAATATGTACATCAATGTGAAGAATTTACTCTGACCGAGCGAGATTTTACTGTACAGACAGTACCTCCGATAATTCACGAAGTAATATAATTCATGAAGTAATATTATTCACGAAGTAATATAATTTACGAAATAATATAATTCACGAAGTAATATTATTCATGAAGTAATATAATTCACGAAGTAATATAATTCATGAAGTAATATTATTCACGAAGTAATATAATTTACGAAGTAATATAATTCACGAAGTAATATAATTCATGAAGTAATATTATTCACGAAGTAATATAATTCACGAAGTAATATTATTCATGAAGTAATATAATTCACGAAGTAATATAATTCACGAAGTAATATTATTCATGAAGTAATATAATTCATGAAGTAATATAAAACCATACTTATTCGTCAATGGGGGAAACCAACGAAAGCGTTCGATGTACAAGTCGAAGTGGCCACTACTCGGCCTTGGGTAGTAGGGAAGGAGATGGCGGGTATTGGGGAGGCGTCCGTGTAAATATCAAAGGGACTTGTATCGAGTTGTTACTTTTAAGTGCCTCAATTGACATCCGATTATTTTTTTGTCAATTTAACCACTCCACATATCGTATTGAGCAGATTATGAGTAAATATGATTTTTAATTACAAATAGAACAAAAAGAGATAAGTGGGTTTTTTCTAATTATCATAATTTCTCTACACTCTGGACAATCACCGGAGTCCTGATCACAGATGCCTGTAATTCAATGTAAGCATATGTTGTTAATACAGGTTGGAACACAAGTTCATGTCCGTAGTAACAGAATAATGGTGTGTAGAAACTAGAACAACTTTCAAATCAGACAGTATATTTCAATAAATTGGCAGAGTGTAATTGTATTAGAACTCATTCTATCAGTGGAATAAGAATAATATTACCGTACATATATATTTGCAATGCATCGGTGATCTTTAATACCCAAATGCTTTGGGAATTGGCGTTAACGTGAAGTAATGAATTGTGTCCAACCCTAGCTACTGATGTCATTCGTGGCAATAAATAGGTTTAAACAAAGGGTTCCAAATGAATTGATTAATTCCCTTCTTTCGAGATACGTTCTGGTGATTAGCATGACTATATTAAGAATTACGGCACATTTAGAGTGATGAGTGATAGTGGACGGACAGTGGGGCGGGGATCTGTGCCACACCCTTGTGCATGGCAAAATACAAAGTACACTTATACGGACCGATGGGCGGGGATCTGTGCCACGCCCTTGAGCATGACAAAATACAAAGTACACTTATATGGACCTGTGGGGCGGGGATTTGTGCCACGCCCTTGTGCATGGCAAAATACAAAGTACACTTATACGGACCTGTGGGGCGGGGATTTGTGCCACGTCCTTGTGCATGGCAAAATACAAAGTACCCTTATATGGACAGTGGGGCGGGGATCTGTGCCCCGCCCCTGTGCATGGCAAAATACAAAGTACACTGATACGGACCTGTGGGGCGGGGATTTGTGCCACGCCCTTGAGCATGACAAAATACAAAGTACACTTATATGGACCTGTGGGGCGGGGATTTGTGCCACGCCCTTGAGCATGACAAAATACAAAGTACACTTATATGGACCTGTGGGGCGGGGATTTCTGCCACGCCCTTGTGCATGGCAAAATGCAAAGTACACTTATACGGACCGATGGGCTGGGATCTGCCAAAAAAAATGTCCGGGACGAATTTATAGTTTATAAAGTAACGTCTTATATTCAGACCGTGTTTTCAACATTGACTATGTCTATCCCCGGTACAGCTCTCATATTTCTCTCACAAAAACAAGTCGACAATGGTTTACGTTTATTGCATTATATTATGCAACGTGAAGTTGTGAGCGCTACCGGGAAGTAGATGAAAGGCTAGCGCCCGGTAGTGTGGTATAGACAATCATAAACACTGTGACAGGTATGTGGTTTACGAGGAGAAATCAATAAAAAATATCTTCACTGTTGTCAGTCTTTCTACCCCTCCACATACCAAGAAAGACGAGCACACATATAGATGTATTCTTTCTCTGTATGACATTGCCGATATTATCGATCCTGCAATTTGAAATAGTACTCTTGACACGGTGTTTAATCGTTAATACTGACCGAGAAATGACGAAATACACCGTAATATTTAGTTTCAAAATACTTTGCTTCTGTAATTGGCCTTCTGTGGTACATACAATATATCTGCAATGTATCTCTCCAATGTACTCACGAGGTATATGTATTATACTACTTTAATATATTCACTATGGTATATGTATTATACTACTTTAATATATTCACTATGGTATATGTATTATACTACTTTAATATATTCACTATGGTGTATGTAGTATACCTCTTTAATGTTAAGCCTCTTTAATGTATTCACTAAGGTATATTTAGTATACCTATTTAATTCACTAAAGTATATGCAATGTAGCCCTTAATATAGTAACTAGGGTATATATAGTAATACATCTTTAATGTATTCACTATGGTATATGTATTATACTACTTTAATATATTCACTATGGTATATGTATTATACTACTTTAATATATTCACTATGGTGTATGTAGTATACCTCTTTAATGTATTCACTAAGGTATATGTAGTATACCTCTTTAATGTATTCACTATGGTATATGTAGTATACCTCTTTAATTTGTTTTCTTAAGTATATGTTATTTTAGCACGCTCTGTAATAGACCTATCGGTTATCTTTAGCACGTGCTGTCGATGTAGATTTAGCACGCTCTATTATACATCTGTCGATCTCTAGCACGTGCTGAAAGAGATATGTTGATGTAGAACTAGCACGCTCTATAATAGATATGTCGGTGTAACTTTAGCACGGACTGTAATAGATTTGTCGATGTAGTTTTAGCACGCACAGTAATAGACCTATCGGTTTATCTCTAGTACCTGATGTAATAGATCTGTCGATGTATGTGACTCAAGTGTAGCTAGATGTGGCTCAAGTGTAGCTATATCACGGATTGTAATAGATGTGTCGATGTGGCTCAAGTGTAGCTATATCACGGATTGTAATAGATGTGTCGATTTGGCTTAAGTGAAGCTATATCACGGGTTGTAATAGATGTGTCGATGTGGCTCAAGTGTAGCTTTAGCACGGGTTGTAATAGATGTGTCGATGTGGCTCAAGTTTAGCTATATCACGGGTTGTAATAGATGTGTCGATGTGGCTCAAGTGTAGCTATATCACTGGTTATAATAGATGTGTCGATGTGGCTCAAGTGTAGCTATATAACGGATTTTAATAGATGTGTCGATGTGGCTCAAGTGTAGCTATATAACGGATTTTAATAGATGTGTCGATGTGGCTCAAGTGTAGCTATATCACTGGTTATAATAGATGTGTCGATGTGGCTCAAGTGTAGCTATATCACTGGTTATAATAGATGTGTCGATGTGGCTCAAGTGTAGCTATATCACTGGTTATAATAGATGTGTCGATGTGGCTCAAGTGTAGCTATATAACGGATTTTAATAGATGTGTCGATGTGGCTCAAGTGTAGCTATATAACGGATTTTAATAGATGTGTCGATGTGGCTCAAGTGTAGCTATATCACGGATTGTAATAGATGTGTCGATGTTGCTCAAGTGTAGCTTTAGCACGGGTTGTAATAGATGTGTCGATGTGGCTAAAGTGTAGCTATATCACGGGTTGTAATAGATTTGTCGATGTGGCTTAAGTGAAGCTATATCACGGGTTGTAATAGATGTGTCGATGTGGCTCAAGTGTAGCTATATAACGGATTTTAATAGATGTGTCGATGTGGCTCAAGTGTAGCTATATCACGGATTGTAATAGATGTGGCGATGTGGCTCAAGGGTAGCTATATCACGGGTTGTAATAGATGTGTCGATGTTGCTCAAGTGTAGCTATATCACGGGTTGTAATAGATGTGTCGATGGAGATCAAGCACGCTCTGTAGAGACCTGTAGAGCTCTTTAACATACATCTAAAACAAATTCTTCAGCTTTCCTCTGCAATTTATCCTCCATACGATCGTAATTAGTCGGTCGATATGTACATACAATAATCTACTATCAAATCATTTCAATTCTCTGACATCTACAATAAATCCGTTTTCGATATATATCTTAATTGAATATTTTTGAAACGACAGCGGGTTATATTGCATGTATTTCAGATAACCCGTAAATAGGAATATTACAAAGCTACACAGGCGAGGTGATGATCGACCTTTGATGTAAATCGCCCAGGTATATACTCCCTGTGTACATACTATGTATATACTCCCTATGTATGTACTTTAAAAAGCCAGGTATATTTTCCTTGGGCTACATGCGATAAACAAATTCTTTAAACTCCAGTCACACCTAAGTAACAACTCACTTCAAATAACATCGAGTGTCTGTCAAAAACGTATATTATGTTCTCAGAATCATTGCATGACCTAGGGTAGCAATACAATCGCGCCAGAACAAAGTCAATGTCCATGAAAACCGTACCACCGCAACAGAGAAAGGAAGGGGTTAGTTTAGCCGTAACATGATGTAGTGAGACGTTGGTGGTAGATAAACGCTAAAAATCTAGTAAAACGATGGTGCGAATTTGTCCCAGTCATCATCTTGTGAGACAAGGACTCTTGCAAGGTTGACCCTGCCATGATCTATTGAAATACTGATGGTAAGAATTGCCCTGACATGATCTAGTGATGGTTGGTTTGGTCCTGACATGATCTAGTGAGACAGAGATGGTTGGTTTGGTCCTGACATAATCTAGTGAGACAGTGATGGTTGGTTTAGCCCTGACATGATCTAGTGAGACAGAGATGGTTGGTTTGGTCCTGACATAATCTAGTGAGACAGTGATGGTTGGTTTAGTACTGACATGATCTAGTGAGACAGAGATGGTTGGTTTGGTCCTGACATGATCTAGTGAGACAGTAATGGCTGGTTTGGCCCTGACATGATCTAGTGAGACAGTGATGGTTGGTTTGGTACTGGCATGATCTACTGAGACAGTAATGGTTGGTTTGGTCCTGACATGATCTAGTGAGACAGAGATGGTCGGTTTGGTGCTGACATGATCTAGTGAGACAGAGATGGTTGGTTTGGTACTGGCATGATCTAGTGAGACAGTGGTGGTTGGTTTAGTACTGACATGATCTAGTGAGACAGTGGTGGTTGGTTTGGTCCTGACATGATCTAGTGAGACAGAGATGGTTGGTTTGGTCCTGACATGATCTAGTGAGACAGTGGTGGTTGGTTTGGTACTGACATGATCTAGTGAGACAGTGGTGGTTGGTTTGGTCCTGACATGATCTAGTGAGACAGAGATGGTTGGTTTGGTCCTGACATGATCTAGTGAGACAGTGATGGTTGGTTTGGTACTGACATGATCTAGTGAGACAGTGATGGTTGGTTTGGTCCTGACATGATCTAGTGAGACAGAGATGGTTGGTTTGGTCCTGACATGATCTAGTGAGACAGTGATGGTTGGTTTGGTACTGACATGATCTAGTGAGACAGTGATGGTTGGTTTGGTCCTGACATGATCTAGTGAGACAGTGATGGTTGGTTTGGTA
Organism: Mizuhopecten yessoensis; assembly: GCF_002113885.1. Classification (NCBI taxonomy): domain Eukaryota; kingdom Metazoa; phylum Mollusca; class Bivalvia; order Pectinida; family Pectinidae; genus Mizuhopecten; species Mizuhopecten yessoensis. The sequence goes on along the minus strand of NW_018407380.1, from coordinate 138,745 downwards.
CTGACATGATCTAGTGAGACAGTGATGGTTGGTTTGGTACTGACATGATCTAGTGAGACAGTGATGGTTGGTTTGGTACTGACATGATCTAGTGAGACAGTGATGGTTGGTTTGGTACTGACATGATCTAGTGAGACAGTGATGGTTGGTTTGGTACTGACATGATCTAGTGAGACAGTGATGGTTGGTTTGGTACTGACATGATCTAGTGAGACAGTGATGGTTGGTTTGGTCCTGACATGATCTAGTGAGACAGTGATGGTTGGTTTGGTACTGACATGATCTAGTGAGACAGTGATGGTTGGTTTGGTACTGACATGATCTAGTGAGACAGTGATGGTTGGTTTGGTACTGACATGATCTAGTGAGACAGTGATGGTTGGTTTGGTACTGACATGATCTAGTGAGACAGTGATGGTTGGTTTGGTACTGACATGATCTAGTGAGACAGTGATGGTTGGTTTGGTACTGACATGATCTAGTGAGACAGTGATGGTTGGTTTGGTCCTGACATGATCTAGTGAGACAGTGATGGTTGGTTTGGTACTGACATGATCTAGTGAGACAGTGATGGTTGGTTTGGTACTGACATGATCTAGTGAGACAGTGATGGTTGGTTTGGTCCTGACATGATCTAGTGAGACAGTGATGGTTGGTTTGGTACTGACATGATCTAGTGAGACAGTGATGGTTGGTTTGGTACTGACATGATCTAGTGAGACAGTGATGGTTGGTTTGGTCCTGACATGATCTAGTGAGACAGTGATGGTTGGTTTGGTACTGACATGATCTAGTGAGACAGAGATGGTTGGTTTGGTACTGACATGATCTAGTGAGACAGTGATGGTTGGTTTGGTCCTGACATGATCTAGTGAGACAGTGATGGTTGGTTTGGTCCTGACATGATCTAGTGAGACAGAGGTGGATGGTTTGGTCCTGACATGATCTAGTGAGACAGTGGTGGATGGTTTGGTCCTGACATGATCTAGTGAGACAGTGATGGTTGGTTTGGTCCTGACATGATCTAGTGAGACAGAGGTGGATGGTTTAGTACTGACATGATCTAGTGAGACAGTGATGGTTGGTTTGGTACTGACATGATCTAGTGAGACAGTGATGGTTGGTTTGGTACTGACATGATCTAGTGAGACAGTGATGGTTGGTTTGGTACTGACATGATCTAGTGAGACAGTGATGGTTGGTTTGGTACTGACATGATCTAGTGAGACAGTGATGGTTGGTTTGGTACTGACATGATCTAGTGAGACAGTGATGGTTGATTTGGTCCTGACATGATCTAGTGAGACAGTGGTGGATGGTTTGGTCCTGACATGATCTAGTGAGACAATGATGGTTGATTTGGTCCTGACATGATCTAGTGAAACAGAGATGGTTGGTTTGGTCCTGACATGATCTAGTGAGACAGTGATGGTTGGTTTGGTACTGACATGATCTAGTGAGACAGTGATGGTTGGTTTGGTCCTGACATGATCTAGTGAGACAGAGATGGTTGGTTTGGTCCTGACATGATCTAGTGAGACAGTGATGGTTGGTTTGGTCCTGACATGATCTAGTGAGACAGAGATGGTTGGTTTGGTCCTGACATGATCTAGTGAGACAGTGATGGTTGGTTTGGTCCTGACATAATCTAGTGAGACAGAGATGGTTGGTTTGGTCCTGACATGATCTAGTGAGACAGTGATGGTTGGTTTGGTCCTGACATGATCTAGTGAGACAGAGATGGTTGGTTTGGTCCTGACATGATCTAGTGAGACAGTGATGGTTGGTTTGGTCCTGACATACTCTAGTGAGACAGAGATGGTTGGTTTGGTCCTGACATGATCTAGTGAGACAGAGATGGTTGGTTTGGTATTGACATTATCTAGTGAGACAGTGATGGTTGGATTGGTCCTGACATACTCTAGTGAGACAGAGATGGTTGGTTTGGTACTGACATGATCTAGTGAGACAGTGATGGTTGGTTTGGTACTGACATGATCTAGTGAGACAGATATGGTAGGTTTGGTCCTGACATGATCTAGTGAGACAGTGGTGGATGGAGACAGTGATGGCTGGTTTGGTCCTCACATGATCTAGTGAGACAGTGATGGTTGGTTTGGTACTGACATACTCTAGTGAGACAGTGATGGTTGGCTTGGTCCTGACATGATCTAGTGAGACAGTGATGGTTGGTTTGGTACTGACATACTCTAGTGAGACAGTGATGGTTGGTTTGGTCCTGACATGATCTAGTGAGACAGTGGTGGATGGAGACAGTGATGGCTGGTTTGGTCCTCACATGATCTAGTGAGACAGTTATGGTTGGTTTTGTACTGGCGTGATCTAGTGAGACAGTGATGGTTGGTTTGGTCCTGACATGATCTAGTGAGACAGTGGTGGATGGAGACAGTGATGGCTGGTTTGGTCCTCACATGATCTAGTGAGACAGGTATGGTTGGTTTTGTACTGGCGTGATCTAGTGAGACAGGGATGGTTGGTTTGGTCCTGACATGATCTTGTCAGACAGTGATGGTTGGTGGTCTTTTGAGTTAACGCTATTATTTTTTTAGCCCTGAAATGTCGTAGTGTGACAGAGATGCTGGCTTTTGCTGTTTTATTGAGACAGTTATTGTTCAATCGATCTGTTTTCATCCCGAATGACGTTCCCGAGTCAAGAGATTATAACCTTGAACTCGAGTATTAGTATCCGCTATCTTCTGATATTACAGGTACCTTAATTGTCATCAAGTCGCTGCACGGCAATCGCTGCTCCATGCTTCCTATATCAATGTGTATAATGACCAGACAGCTGCCCATTAACTTTCCTCCTCGAACACATTTTGTTGTGGGATTGGTAAGCAGTATTTATAGTAGCTAGAATTCTAGCCTCATTTAACTAACAACATGCGTTCTGGCTATTTATCAGCAAACAAACAAGTTTGTTGATAACCCAGCATGTGTTGGTGGACATTCCTGTGAGGATGTTCGCCATGTTCGCCATTTTTTCTTCGAATGTTTTACTACTAATTACCATTAAGTGGTATCACCTTCAATGAATTAGTGATATAACAATAATAAAAATACTCCTCGTAATAAGTGAACGCAAATAGGATGACTGAGAAATTTTCAAAACCTCATAAACTTTTGGAAGTTTTGGAGTTTTCAATAAAGATACCAATGGAGGTGCTGGACTGTTGTATATGTTTTGCCTATCAACAAAAAATACTAAACGAGAAGAAATAATCAGCAGCTTGCAAGAAACTATGCATTATGTCTTTCATATGTAACTGGGTTTTTTCGGAACAATCAAAACTCTTGTCCCTAATTTCACGTTAGCGTCCGCAGGAAACAGTTCTCCGTGTCTTTCCAACGCCCCTTGAAAACACTTTGACTGTTTCTAAAACAGTCCTGAACAGTCGTATAAAAACTTGATTTGTTTATGCTTTGAGTTACACAGCGTTAGTTATTATGAGATATGGATTTTTTTTAGATTTTTTTTTGAACGTGTAATTTATTGGGCATGTAGGTATGAGTAATAATAAAGCACGTGTGTATTTATTCCTGTACGATCTGATCAACGCCCTTCTGGTATACGTGGTATCTATTTACTGTAGTCTGAATGTTATCGTTGGCAATAGGTGTGACTATGTTCGTGCAAACAGTTTGATTTTACTTTTTATAGCTTATTTCTTTCAGTTGAAAGTCATTCTTCATTCCTATCAAAATCTTGCCCTTATCTGGTACCAGGATAAGTCCAATAAATCTTCCCGTATATAAACGTACTTCAGGTCCGACTGACAACGGGGGAATTACGGAAGGGTCTTGGTGAAGTAGCAGTGACCGGCAGCAGTCGAGTGGTCAGTGTAAGTCCAGTGTATTCTACCGGATAGGTACGATTGTGTAAACAAGGACCACACATGCCAATCTGTGGTGTTGGAGTGACACTGGGGTGTTATAACCTGTAATAATGTAAGGAGGTCTCGTCCTTTCTGAAGTATCACAGAGTAGAGACTTTGCCTTGCGTTATTTTTGCGATGATATCTGAGGAATAAAAAAGAAAAAGGTAACAATTATATATATACTGAAGGTAAGAATGTATATTTGGAGCATGATATGCATCTGCATAGCTGGTCGTTATCTTTCTAAAACCATTCCTTGCATCGTGCAAATCTACAAGAATCTGTTTTCGGTCTTGGTATCAGCTAGATGTCTAAATGTATACAGCGACCTGCTTCGATTTTAGTATCAAAATAATCACAGCTCTCACGTGGGTTGTTGTTAAAATAATGATGTTATCAACTTTAATTCTAACTATATAATTGGGTGTTTAAAAGAATTTTGAAGACATTAGACATCGATACAAGTCTATGTATTAAAATCAATCAGAAAAATGAAGCAGTTTAAAAATTAGTTAACATATCGCAAAGCTAACAATCATCATTTCAAAATTTTAATCAACAGACATTCACGCTATTTTCAACTTTTTTGACCTGAAGGATATTTTTCGACAAACCATTTATCATCAATAGCATTGTGTGTTTGGCAATCTATGTACTACGCACCACATTATATTACGTTCATATTGATAAATTGTTATCTGAATTTTACTACATTGTTTTTTGTATAATTTCTTGTAAAGAAACTTATAGTTATTTATCAGTGTTAGGTCGTGTGGACAATGTACTGCCTTACATGAGTAATCTACAAAAGTGTGAAGGCGTTTGAAAAACTATAACGTATAAACGCATTATCTCAATTATGAAAGCCAGACGTAATATAAAATGGGATTTTATCAAACACATCACACATCTTGTAAACGGTGACAGACACAGATGTGTTTATAGGGTTGTTTGTTGTAAGCCACAGGTAAGATTGAACTCCTATGTCTAAAACAGATGACACTCCGGACGTTTATTGGAGGATTGGTATTGTTCGGGGATTAGAACGCCTCTCTTATTAGTCATATCGTATCATCCGCAAACCAGGCGATGTTCGAGGAATTGCTTTTCAAATTCACTTCAACAAACGCTATGATTTAAGTTGAATATAGGAGAAAGTTTATGGAGTGGAAATGTATCTTAGTCATTATTTTGTGTTGTATACAAAACATAACGAACAGAACATTTCACATTTCTGCTTACATTCGCATCAACTGTTTCGTCCAATTAATTGATTCAATGCATGTAATACGACTTTCTTATAATTCATACAATTACGTGATATATCGTTTCTGTCAGTTAATTATGTTCATTGTACTTTAATGAAGAGAAACCTCGTACGCTAGACAGGAATAGTTTTCTCCAATTCTTCTTGTATTTGCAAATAAATTTAGCTTGATTTTTAATAATTAACATACATTTCTTGTAATATAATTGAACGGGTATATACAATACCAACTGTGTGATATTACGGACTTAGATAATTAATCTAATTCCGTGATGATATGAAGCATAGTCGTTGCGTTTTTTTTTTTTTTTCCCTAAACGTCGTGTACAGTCAATGTACATCTTATTTTTTCCGTTTACCTGTTTCCTGACCCGAACTAAGTATGAAAGGCTGTATCTCTGAGTAAAACTTGTTTTGATAGGAATTGTAGTCCTTTTCTTAAAAAGTGTATGAGTTTCAATAAGTCAGAGACATATAATGTATAGTCAATACGTCTCTGAACTAGTGATGCAATATCTGTAAATATTGATATAGATTATTGTAAACTTTTTAATTTTCTCTTCTTTTTTTCAATAATATTAACAAGCGAATTTATGTCGTTTTTGATATACTATTAATTAAACATGTTTACGTCTGAACTATTAACTGATGGTATAGATAAGAACAAAATATGTGGTACAGTACTTAGTTGGTACAGAGACGTAATATAATATCAGATTTTGCTTCATATCTGGTAAATGTTGAAATAATGATTGCCGAAAATTTATCGGAAAACCTTTCTCTGAAAAGAAAATAGCAAAAAAAAAATAGTAAAAAAATGCATTCCGTAATAAACATGAATTCAGTATAAAAAGTGTATTACGTGATGATTAGATGTACGTCAACATGATGGGTCTATTTACGGTCATTGGTGTTACATACTTAGCACCTACTGTTTTCTAAATATATATATCCTAATATATGCTTTGACAGGTTAATGTCTAAAAGGTGTTTCCTCGTTACTCATACATGGGAGGGTGCTAACACAGATATACACGTTACCTGCGGGCCCAACAACTAGTTCAGTTAAACCGCCCACGGAGTGGTTGTGCGGTCAGCGGCCACACCTAACGGGCAGGTACACATCTAGGTAGATACTCGCCCCGCCCCCTCATTGTCACTGTGACTTTACAGGGTATACACAAACAGACACACTGTTTTATTACACATTGTGTCACCTAGAAAGGAATATACGTACCTGGAGTTCATGAACATACAGCTACGGACTTAATCTAATTCTGTGGGAATACGAAGTGAGCTATTTTAATTTTGCTTGCAAGACTACATGATGTATTTAATGTTTTTACAATTCGGTAACAAATTATTAACACAAATTTATATAACAGTTTTTTGTGTGGATTTTATCATATCTGCCTTTATTTAACATGCAGACTTGATATATATATATATATTATATATTAAATGGACAGATACTTGATTTGGTTGTCCATACACTGATAATGAAGAAGGGGAATCAGTTAACTAGCTGTAGTGCAGATTATATATAATTGCACACATATTTTTGGTTCGGGTAAATTTAACATATGATCACGGATTTAGATATGAATCGAATCTAATATCGTGATATGATCAATTTCGTCATGCAATAAGGTAACAAAATATAATTAAAACCACACTTTTTAATAAATGAGCACTTGAAAGACCGTCGAAATTTGCTTTCGATTTGAATGAATTTTCACTATGTTCATATAGTTCACAGCCATTTTATACCCCATATTAATTACATTATATTTCTCTTCTTACATTTACTTCTAAGAGAGATGTCTAAAAGTTATATTAAACCCATTGCAGTCTGTAGAGTATTTTATGTGGTTATGTACTTTTATCAGGCTGCGTTTAATCAGAGACGTATTAATTCACAGGGGCTCGATTTCGGGATACTTCGGGTTAGTAATAAACCTATACACACCAGTAAATTTTGAGGGCACCAAGGTGTGTTTTTTTTTTTTTTACCTCGGTACCCTTAATTTGTATAAGGTTTTAGAATGTGTATAAACACCGGATAAAAAGTGTTGCTGTTATTTACTGGTGTGTATAGGTTTATTACTAACCGAAAGTACCCCGAAACCGAGCCCCTGTGGTATTAATTGTTATTTATGACTCCAAGATAAAACATTCAATATATTTGTCTCTGTTATTCATAAAAAACATAGGTAAACAGTTGACAAAATATGAAACCATTTTTTGGATAAATTATTTTCCTGGATCTACATTTGTTTCTCAAAAATTTAATTAACTGCACTTAAGATTGTGTTTTAAATGCGAGATTTACTTTTTTAATTAGCCGGCTATATATATATCTACGTCTAGCACATGTACAGTTACGAGGTATCTCGAATGTAAAGCCATTCGGATAGCGAATGTGCAATTCTATCCTAGAGGGGTCCAACCAATGCTCATTATCTTGAGTGTCACACCCTGGAGGCCATAATAGAACCGGTCCCGTAGAAGTAAGTGAACGATTTACACCACATTGTTTTATACGGGGTAGGTATTGTAACGGATGATTTTATGAATGTAGATTGATCAAGTGGATGAGCGAGGACTTTTGCTTTTTAGATGCTGACATAGTGTTTTTGTTGTCACACGAAATATGAAAACGTTATTTTGGGCGGTGTCTGATCCACATCGTGGTGATGTGTGCCGCCGATTCGAGAGGTGTGTGAAAGTGTTTGCAACTAGGACGTCTTAACTGGTATGCTCATGTGTGGGGATAAGAAGATATTTAGAATGGATATATAATGTGCTGTCTTGTGTTAAATTTTGATAAGTTATTTTATGTCATTTATTAATTTGTTGAACAAGACGATGGACATTGAAATGTGTTCAAGCGCTTAGATGACCGCGATCATGATCGCACTTGTCAAACGAACGTAACTGGACAGGTGGTGCAGTAAGATTAATGACTTGTGAGGGTCATACCATTCTAAGACAGGATGTAGAGACATTTTCTGACCATAATCTGATTTCACTATATTTAAGTGATGGTTGAAATGGCGAACAATGAACGGCTTGTATTTTACATTAAATAATGATAATCTGACAGATTTAATATATAGCTGTCTTGAAAAGTTGAGTGCATCACTCCGTTACTTTTGAAAATATATCCAGTGTTAAATTGAATTTTGTTTTCTCTACAAATAAATATGTTAAAGCAATCCAAGCAACACGCACACATAGTTGAAATATCGTTTGGGAGACAGTCATTGGTCGAGATGTTCCAAGGGATTTGGTCCATTCACTGACATTATGATGCAAAAAAGAATAATTGTTACAATTTTGATATGAATACGTAAATTATTTGAGATAAATTCATTTATTTCTCATCAGCGCATCTTCACATGGCCCACATGTTTTTATGCATCAACATCAGCATATATACTTGATATAAAACACCCAAAAATTGGTTTGTACGAGGCTCATTGATTTATGATTTTAAAGGTTAATGTTTGTGGTACCCTTAAAGAATGTCGGAGGTTAAAGGTGTCATATGTTTCTAATGATTTACATATATGTTACATAGTGTTAAAACTTATGTGGCACATACCACCAGACTTGCCTGATATGCAGTCTTTTACATATATATATATATATAAGTTATCGCATGTGAAGTCAGATCACTGGTGTATATGTACCTGGAAGTATAGTAAATAGATCAATTTCTTTCCTGAGTTTGATCAACAAAACGATGGATATATGTTGCATGTGTTGACCAAAACAACTTAGTTCAGACGTTGCTATTGGTGTGGGTCATATTTTCCCCTATTTGAATTTTGAGGGAATTATTTAACAGCTTAAACAAACCACAGGTTTCAAAAGAACTAATTACCTTTTGCAACTGCAATTGCTCTCTCCTCAAAATTATCTGTCACAAATCAGTTCAGTTTCTGTGACAGCTATAATTTGAGATACCCCATTCTCTGTCCTCTAGACATGAAGCTTTGTTATTGTCATATCAGCCAGTTAGGAAAAATCACTAATGCTTGGTTCTTCCAAAGCAATCAAAAATACCCATCAAACAATTTATCTAGGTCACTTGGTAAAATCATGAAGGAATGAAAATTTTAATGAAGTGATGGGATGCACAGACCTGAAAAAGGATAGGGTACGCTTAGAAGGGATACTGTAACTTTACAGTTATAGTTTTAACTTTGTACCCGATTGTAGCTTGTAGGAACTGCTGTGCTTGTTATTTTATGTGGTGTTTTTATGGACTTGCACTGTGTGTTTATAAGATTGTGATTTTTTTCAGGAGCACCATTGCATGTTTATTGGGTTACAGTGTATACATTAATGATTTTTTTTTTCAGAAACACCATTGTTTTTTGGGTTTGCCCCTCCGTGGACATTTACCTCCCTTTACCTTGGACTATCTTATTCCCTGTCTTTGGTGAACCTTAACTCCAAATATGCCCAAAACGGTAAGTTAGCATGAATGATTGTATGCCATATCATGTTCTTGATTGAAGTTGAAATTCCAAGACATATTGATACAATGTTTTTTGACTTCAAATGACTGTAAAACACTACCAGTTTAATAAGGAACTGTTTCTCATGATTCTGGTTATCCCTATTTCCTTTTAAGCAGGGAAATTAAAAAGGACCTATTTATGTTTCAAGAATCCCCTTCAGACTTTACATAAGGAACCTTGTTAATCTGATAAGGGCCCAGTCTACATAGACACAATGTGTAGGTTTATAACTAGACCCAGGTACAAACAACTTCACATTAGATCATCTCCTTACATCAGTCAGACATTAAAATTACAGTGAAATTAACCCGATATTGACAAGTATTGGGTTCTAATACTTGTTCATCTTTACTGGTTGAATTTATGGACATCATATGTGCATCAAACAAGTGTTCACACTCGGACCATGAACAATATACTAATATCCTGAAGGTTAACCAGCAATAATATGATTAAAGCCATATTTACAAAACTGTGACCTCAATGGCAATGAACCATGTCGACAATGGATTATAATTTTTGAAATGATGTCGTTGGGTTACAATAACAATGAAACCTAGAGATGGTTTTGTGTTTTTTCTGTGATTGTGAAGTTGATGGAACAAAGCATAGTTTAATGATGTAATGTTTATATGTTAAGTATTCAACTACAGTAAAACTATGGTATTATTATTTGTCCAGCGTAGAGGTTTTAATTGTGTGACTTGACATAGAAGCAAAAGTGCTGTGCTGCTATTTTAACACAAGATATTTATTTGAATGACTTCTATGTGGAGTAACAACAGATCTTTATCACTATGGCAGAGAGATAAAATAAAAACCAAAATCAGTACTGCACATAATATGATTATCAAACAAAAAAGGAAAGTGATGACCGAACATATGGAGAAACAAGTGGTTTAGTCTGTAGAAGCAGTTACAGGCCTGGTGTAAGGGGATACCCAGCCAATTACCAGGGATAGCCTAAAGCTTCACCTCGGTAGGAAACAAAAAGGAGGGAAAGGTTGTAGGCCTGGGTTAGCACACACCAGACAGCCAACTGCAGCCGTCCCAGAGGTGGTCATAATACTTTCAGTATTAACAGGGAAAGGAAATTAAGAGTTGATAGGCTGGGTGAAATAATTGTATCCAATTTCTGAAAACTGATATTACTATCAGCAATGATAACATTCCATGAAATACTGTGGTACAAGTCCACTTGACTGTTGTGTTTCTTTATCATACAGTAAATGTACAATCACAGTAGGAAAGTCAACATGTGAACTGTTTATTAGATAGAACACTACGCATGTTTGAGAAAGTGAAACTAAAAATATGAGGATTTTCTTCAGATTTTAAATTTCTTGTGAGATTGACATTAATGACTTTTTGTTTTGTTTTTACTTTGTCGAAAATTTGGTTTTGAGCCATGTGCTTATCAAGATGAGTAAAATCTGTACAGTTTCCTGGTGTTGTGACATAACTAGGTCATAGTGTTAATATTACATGGAGTTCAGAAGTCATCACTCAACCAAAAGCAATGGAATGTTTTATCAATTAATAATGGTAATAAAAATGGTCAAGGGAGATATGCAGCTGATTAAGAACCAATTTTATGGCCTGCAATTATACAAAGAATCTGTACATATTTGGTTGATTTTGAACACATACAACATATACCAATTCAACTATAGACAGCCTGAATAAAATATTAATGAATTACCCTGGGTTCAGGGGATCTAGACTGAGAAAAACAATGATAAAAACATGGATCAAGTTAGGTAGCCTCTATTAATTAGTGTGTGTTGTCTGTATCCACAATACAGTGCTCGTCTGCCCTAGTACATTGCCATTTTCATGGTACTGAATTCAAATCATTAGGCCAGCAGAAAAAAGGGTTTGTTGAGGGTTCTCTACCTACACCTTAGAAATTCTAGCCTGAAAAGTTTTAACAGGTTTCTTTTTTTTTTTTTAGAAAACATTGCTATAAAATATTCTAAACTTGCAATTTTCGCAGTTGGCATTTTTCTCTGTCTAGCTAGTCATAACATCAAGTAAAAGTTTGAAGTTATAAACTTTTTACCTGTCTTGTACCATATCTCAAGTGAGGTCTATGTAAATAAAATCTGTTTTTAACTTTTAGGGTATATATATATCTTATGCGTTACATCTGCAAGCTATAATCTAATTTAGAAAGTATATTTTTACCCTTGCAAGTGTCTGAAAAAAGTTAGTTTTGACTTGCAAGTTTTTGGCACTGAGTGTTTTTCTGTCAATACATGCTTGTTATGAATACTAGATAGTCCCATTGATATATATATATATATATATATATTATGATTGATCTTGCTCTAAGAGTATCTTTACTTTTATGTACTTACATGTACCATATTCAACCAAATAAGGATGTTGGGACCTGGAAAATGATCATTGTGTGTGTTGGCGATGGGGTTTTATTTGGACAAATTTTCCTCAAACAACATGGAATTTCACTTTGCACCTGCGGCAGAGACATGCATGTCTGCACTGTTTATCCATTTAAGTCATTCTGAAAAATTGCATTGGTCTCTTTATCAACTGATAGTGGTCCATAGCAGGTTTGTTTTCAATCAATTACTCATCTGTACTGACAACATTGCCATTTTGGTGGCGAAATGTATTTAGTGTTACATTAATAGTGCTACATACTAGATAATATATATGCTGTGTAAGAATTGCACTAATAGTTAAAACTTCCGTACAGAGTTTTAAGAGGTTTGACCTACATACATTTTAATCTGATGAAACATGTTTTGTGTCACATGATTAAACCGTCATGTAGAGGAATTTTTAGTTGCTGTGTTAGAAATACAGCTGGTTGTGCCATAATCTTGTACAGGAAGCAGATGTATATTGTACACAAAATTGTTGTCACATCACTTGGATGACAAACACATTTGTTTCGAGTGCAAATCTATTTGGGTATATATATACCTTATATGAAATAAAGTTTCAAGGATATCACATGTATAGAATTATGTACTATGAAATAATTGGTACTTTTCACATCTTTCTCATCAGACATAGCTGTTTTTTGTGTAAAGAAAATGCCACCTGTTTTGAAGCGGAAGGATGACCCCAAATAGATTTTTCAATAACTGATGACATTAATATGTTCGGTGATAAGTTACTGCCACGCCTTAACCTTTAAGAGTAAACTGGTATACAGTGCAGGCTCATTCATAGTAGAGTGTTGAGCCTTGTTACATTAAAACTGGTGAGGTGCACACACTGACCACACCTGGTAACGAGGGCTAGACCAATGACAGGTACACCTATCCCGGTCAGGAGCAGATAAGGTACATGGTCACATACCATAGTATCTAGATAGAGTGAGCAGGGCGTGGAACATAGGTAGGACTTTAGTCATGGCTGTTACATGTATATATACACACGAATGAATATATACAGTTATAAACCATTTATGTATGAATGCATTAGTATGTCCAGGAGCCACTAGCATTATACAATAATATGCAGATCTGATTCGTCATTTTCAATGTCAATACACGTAGAGGAAGGAAAGACACATTAATTACTATTGGTCATGTACATATATATGGACAATGTTACCTTGACCAACCCAATTTTCCTGTATTGCATTTAAAGTGTGTTGTAGTACAATAAGGCTACAATTGTGATAACCATACGTTAATTGTTGATCTTGTATCCAAAACTGTCAACTTTTATGATGGATCCGACAATTTGTAAACCTCTAACTATCCATCACTCTTGTTTTTGTCTTTTTTTGGGGGTGGGGTTGCTATACATATACACAGGATTTTCTGATAGACTGAAGTGACCAGTCCCCTAGGTCACTAGGTTGTCGCCGGTCTGATGGGACATCTGACAATTGCTTCAGTCTGGACATTGTTACAAATAACTGGACGATTAGTGTGTCAGATCATGCATGAAACTTCTGTACCCAGTGGGTGATGTTGTCCACTGTCCATAGAGTAAATACTGACCACAGATTTTTAATGGACATTACACACTGTCCATAGAGTAAATACTGACCACAGTGTTATAATGAACATTACCAAGGTAATTCCTGTTATAACACTATAAACACAATAACACATTACAGTATTGAATGTAGAGATCTTAGCATGGAGCACAGTATTACATGTAAACAGATATGGATATCACCATTGGGTAGTTCAAACTCATGGCCAGGAATAACATGAACAGAAAATCAGAATTAGAAATAAGTTAGTCATGCTGCACCAAAAATGCACACTGTCTTTTTTTTTTCTTATAAAAGATTTTCTACAAAACTTTCAATTCACAGCTTACTAATGCACATGACCAGTTCCATATTAAAGTCTTGCCCCTAAATAACAAACTATACAGATGGTGTCGTGACCACACATGGTGAATCTGTAGAGGAAAGTTCTTTAGTACCTGTTCTCCTTATCTTGAAGACCAGCTAGTATGGAGGGCCATAGTCAGATTTGTAACTGTCTGGGTTAGTAAATGTCCTAAGTATGTGTTCAATGTTGTAACATGTCAGGTACATCGATCCTAGCAGATATGAATGGCAACTGCAGCTGTAATATTGATGATGTTTCTTTATGATCAATTTATAATAATGGGGAGGGTCCCTGAAGTTGTCAGCCAAGGAAGTCCATTTATAATAATGGGGAGGGTCCCTGAAGTTGGCAGCCAAGGAAGTCCTATATTTAGATAAACATGTACACATGGTGTGTCCGCACCCAGTCATTGGGATGTAGATATAAGTCATTATTCACAGGAAGTTCTATATATACTTTGTATACACTAATATGATGTCTTCAGGTCTTCCTGTACACTATGTTTCTTCCTGTCATTACATTGGCAGTGATCAATTGCTCATTATATCATGTATTGTAAAATGAATAGAAATACAGGTGGCTTTATTTTTGTGATGAAGGGAAAAGATTGTCTTTTATAAATGATTTGACATATAATCATAATGACTTTCCATTGATGTTTTCAATTCTACAGGCAGTTTGTATTTTTTTTTACCAATTTACTTCCTTGTTTTGAAAGTCAATATGTTAAAAATAGAGATACTGCAATTAAGGAAACATATATCTGTACAGGATTATTATCTTGGAGACATAGCTAATATTTGAAATAAGTGCAATAAATGTTATAACAAAAACAGAATGATTTGCATGTTAAAATTGTGAATAGATAGCTACCAAGCTGTATCACTAGTGTCTTTATATTACCAATAAGTTGATCACGCTTGATTACCCCGTACTGTGTATTACTGAAGACATTCAGCGAGGTGATGATTGGTTTGTGTATGTGGGTTAATGGTTTAGTGTTAGTGTGACATGATCTATCTACAGTTACAGGTAAAAACAGTATAGGTAGACTAAGTAGTCCAGGTAAAAACACAGGTACACGTAGTCCTTCAGTCGCTTAGATTGGCCATATCAAGTCATGTATTTATGACAGAATTTTATTAAAACGCAATCTTCATGTATTACTTTGGATTGAATAAATTTATGTTATGAAGAAGCTAATTGATCTTAATTCAGTACTCTTAGGGATGAAATCTTACCAAAGTCAATTTGCTTGGCCGTGATCTCTGGTGAATGTACCATCTTAATACAATACTTCAGATCCAATTAGATTCAATGTACCAGTTCATCATATTAAGGCAATGCTTCTCCCTTTGGAATGAACTGGTTGGTAGTTACAAACAGATCTGGTTAAGCTTATATGTTGGGAGGGGGGCACATGGTTGTTCACGTGTAAGATCTAACTTGCGCTTTGATTGATGGCACAAGTCACACAATTAGAGGTTTTGTTTGTAACAAGTGCTTATTGTTTCCTGATAGAAGAGTTGACTGACACAAAATGTCAAGTGTTTGTAGCTACAAAAAGAATTCTTATGATGCAATGATGCATACCTGTATAGCAAAGTACCGGATGCTATACTGGGGGGGAAATATAGCCTTGTATTATAAGCAAGTAGAACTTTGTATATATACATAGTAAAGAGGAAAATTAATTTAAATATTGGTGGGTTCAGAGTCTTAACAGAATCGTGGTTTGAAGTCATTTTATCCTGTTATGATAAAAGGAGAACATATATAATGAGATACAAATTGCATCACTTGTGAATGATGTAACGACTCGACTACATTATTTACATAAAGATCACAAATGAAATTTATGTCATCAGTTAGAAATGAATTAAAACATTCTTCATGAGTTAATCATATTCAACAATTTGGTTATCCTTTGAAGCATACAACATCAGACAACATCAGTACTATAGATGGACATGTTTCAGCGATATTCTTATTTTAGCGCTTTTTGTGCTTTGAATTGATAGTGCTAAATTATCGCACAAATTGAAGTTTCTGTACCTAGTTTTCAATTGCACATATTTAAAGTGCACCAAATCATGTGCTAATCGGGTAACATTTGATAATACGCCAACATATGGGTCCACTGAAATATGTTCTCCGATACTATATATATATATATACCTAGAGAAAGTCTGTTACCAGTCCAAATATGGATATTGAAGGGGATTGTAACTTTTCTATAATTCAAGCAAATACTTCTTTGGCTTATGTCCACTGAAAATATCTCCAAGTAGAGCGAGGCGAATAAGCATTGGCAGATGACATCATCTTATAAGTCCCTTAATGATAATATAGCACAATCGGAACTTGTCAGTTTGGACCATCAGGAAGTGTCTGTTAAAACATGTGATGTGTAATATTGTACAGCAGGAAATGATCTGAGAGAGAATATAGTCACACAGCGGTCTTAGTGTATGGGGTGTTGATGACCAGATGATGGACCATCAGAAACTAGCTCCCAATCACATTGGACTTCATGTCAGAAACTAGCTCCCAATCACATTGGACTTCATGTCAGAAACTAGCTCCCAATCACATTGGACTTCATGTCAGAAACTAGCTCCCAATCACATTGGACTTCATGTCAGAAACTAGCTCCCAATCACATTGGAGTTCATGTTAGAAACTAGCTCCCAATCACATTGGACTTCATGTCAGAAACTAGCTTCAGTTGAGCAATTTTGGGATTCTCTTATCATTTTTCGAACTTAACGTTAGTACATAGACAATCATCATGAGAAACACTGTAGGCCTATGGGAATCATTTACTTAATAAATAGACAGTGATGTCTCAGAAATTATTTACTATGACTGATATAATTCATTGAGAAGTTTATACATAAAGTGGTCTGAAAACTAGTTTTCTTCCCCTATCATTACAAATCATTTTGTCGTTTCCTGTTATCAGACACTAAATGAAACTAACTGTAGCAAAATATCCTTGGTAGAAGTGTGGTCTATGCAAATTTCAGTAGGTCTATAAGGCATCAATATAACATAGACCTATTGTCTATGATGTGTAAATTCTAACACTCTTATCAAATTAATTACCAAATTAACAAATTAGAACAAGGGCACAAAATTCAGTACAAAAAATATGTTTTTTCCTTTCACTTCCCTGAAGTCATGTGAATGAATGGTGTAGTTGTATTGTAACCTGTGATATCACAATGGGTGTTAACTCATTCACCCCTGAAGATACATTTGAACTCTTCCAATTCAAAGGTTGGAATAGTTCATTACAAAACTCCATATCTTTATGTTCATCACAAAAATCGGTTACTTTCATGTTCTGGTTAAATGAGTGTTTATCAGTATCGTATCAACATTTTATCTTATCTCATTTACACAACATAGTTAATCTTATCTGAGATTGAAAATTCAATTTATAGCAGATTACAGTAATACTGTTGTATTTCATGCCAGTTTTAGACTTCATTAGAAGGGAAACACCTGTAGAGGTATTTCATATTCAGGTATAGTATATATAGGTTGTGTATATATGAGCTAGTTCACAATCATGGTCCTATTTTTTCATTACAAGTGATAGCCATTACACTGTTATGTGATACTATAGGGAGGTTATATAAAATTTATTTCCCCTGAAGTAAATCATGTTCATGTAACTCTATTTGCATCATCAATATATTCTGTACACATTACTGCAGCACTGCCAACATCATGACTGCAACATCTGATATTTCTAAAAATGTTTCCTGTGTTCATTTGACCTTGACCTTATAAAATAGATGGGTGCTGAGAGCAAACAAATGCTAGTATGTTGAAGTAGGAGTCACTGCGGATGTGAGAGTCCTGAGAGTCCTGCGGTAAAATATGCTCTGACAATGCCAGACTGGGGTTTACTGTAGGCATCCTCCTCCCATGCATCATGATCAGGACCACACTACAGATGAAGATGTATTCTGGCTGCACAGACAGCTGTGTGTATTTGTATTTTCCAAGGAAATAATTCTCATACTGGTTGTAAAGTGCTCTGCCTGAGTATAGTTATGTTGTAAGACCAGAAAGGACTGGTGTTGATTGATCAGCTACGTACCAACATTGTATATTTAAGGAAGTTTAAAGCTAAGCCTTAAACTACAAGATTACATTCCTGTCCCCTTGTCAAGCATTCCTTCTTAACCAAACACACCTTAAAGGGTGAACAAGACGAGTTTCATATCACGTCCTTTAAATACCTGTAATGTGTATTAGGAGTGGGGAAACTGTTCCTCGTGAAATAACGCCTTTATGTCCAGGAGCAATGGACCGTAGCAGTGTTAATTAAGACTTCCTGGTGTAGGCGTGTGTATACCTGAGTAAACCCACAACTGAAGGCTTTTGTCCACAAATATCGTAAATTCTTATAGACTCTGAACAATTAATAACTTGTAAGACAGGTTTTAGCGTAGGTAAACAGGAGACAGGTTTAGGTCATTTGATTTTGTGATTTAGTTGGATGGTTGGATGGTGGACGTGTACTCGGATAGTACATTACCTGGCCTAACCATTCATGATGTACGGAATGTCACCCAAGGATTTAAACATTGAATGGGATAGTCTGAAAGTATTTTGTGTATGCGCCATTATCTTTTATTTGCTGCCCTTACTTGAGGACTATGGTACCTGAAATGTGGTTTATTGGTTATGTTATTTCTAGTAACTTTATCTACAAATCCCTCAGCCTTTTCGTTGTTAAATGTTATGGAGTTGAGCCCTGCTCACATATGTATTGCTGCTCTACGTATACCAACTACGCTGTACCACAAGTCACCATTTTGAAAGTTATGCATGTTTATTAAAACACATATCCAAACAAAATGTCCTTGAAAAATGATTACAAAGAAAAAGTTGTGTATGAATGTTAGTCATGGTGCAGAATTTGACACTCCTTTTAGAACTTGGGTTGACGGAAACAAAGCAAGTTTAGAATTGAATACAGGAAGTAATGAAGAGAAGTGTCAGATTTCTGCGTAAGACAGGATATTAAATTGCACTTTATAGACATGGCAGCACTTAAATTATTCTACATTTTCATCTATAAGTATGTGTAGGAAGGTACATAAGTTGTTTTAGGAAGTAGATTACAGACAGCATACAGTCTAGAGACCCTGCAGATACAGAGCTGCAGCAGCCAAGTAGAGAAATAATGCAGACAAATGTTCAATAGAACCGAAAAGAGAGGATTAAAAAGTCAGCACCGCTGTTATAATACATACAATCTAATTAAATGTGGTGGTATTGCACTTCCGATCTCGCCCAGATCATCTACATGTACATATAGCTCTGCAGTATATAGATCTAGACTAGGAGGGTGTAGCCCAGAAATTGGCTTGATGCCCCAGTACATTATAGAAATCAATAGTAGGTTAGGGTAGCTTTATAGGTAGGAAGCTATACATTTGTAACTTGGGTACCAAGCTGTGGATTGCTTTGTGACAGTTTGTGTTAATATACAAGATGTGTACATGTATAATTGAAAAGATTATCCTAAATTTGTTAAACATAAAATTAATAGAATATTTTTCACAACTTGATTAATTGAAAAAATGATCTTGGATAATTTATGTTCAGCAATTGATATTAAAAGGCCACTGCGGGTTTGGCCCTATGTACTGTTCTGCTGTGTACGCCGTTTCTGGGTTACTGTAGGACCTAGGCCAGGGAGATTTACTACTACATTAGTACCTAGCACAACAACCAGCTAGCAGTTAATGATATACCATCTACATATTTATGATGCTTACCTATAGTGTTACTTGGCAAAGATTTACCTGTCCAATGTTCACAGAGGGCAGGAACTACAAGGTCATTCTGACTAGTGCATCATAACATAAAACAGGTGGTTAATGTTAAAAAATAGTAGTGTACCTAAAGTATATTACTCAAGGCCAAGTTGCTTTGTGTAATTTCCATCTTGTTTCATGCATATAAGCTGAGCATTGATCTTAACCAAACATTGTTACATTGTGTTGCAAATTTCTACACAGGTCAAGGAGGTCAAAGATGTAGTGTGACCTACTTACAGTGTAGTAATGGTGCAAGCAATGTGTATAGATACTTCTGAGGGATTCTAAACAAATGTCTTCCAATCAGCTGTAACCTGAGTTTTGTGAAATCTGCATGGATAGCCATACTGGCAACTTCCTTCATACCCATACATAGCCATACTGGCAACTGCCTTCATACCCATACATAGCCATACTGGCAACAGCCTTCATACCCATACATAGCCATACTGGCAACAACCTTCATACCCATACATAGCCATACTGGCAACAGCCTTCATACCCATACATAGCCATACTGGCAACTGCCTTTATACCCATACATAGCCATACTGGCAACTACCTTCATACCTATACATAGCCATACTGGCAACAGCCTTCATACCTATACATAGCCATACTGGCAACTACCTTCATACCTTTACATAGCCATACTGGCAACTACCTTCATACACATACACAGCCATTATGGCAACAGCCTTCATACACATACACCGCCATACTGGCAACAGCCTTCATACCCATACATAGTCATACTGGCAACAGCCTTCATACCCATGCATAGCCATACTGGCAACTACCCTCATACCTATACATAGCCATACTGGCAACTACCTTCATACACATACACAGCCATAATGGCAACAGCCTTCATACACATACACAGCCATACTGGCAACTTTCTTCATACCCATACATAGCCATACTGGCAACAGCCTTCATACACATACATAGTCATACTGGGAACTACCTTCATACCCATACATAGCCATACTGGCAACAGCCTTCATACCCATACATAGCCATACTGGTAACAGCCTTCATACCCATACATAGCCATACTGGCAACTTCCTTCATATCCATACATAGCCATACTGGCAACAGCCTTCATACCCATACACAGCCATACTGGCAACTACCTTGATACCCATGCATAGTCATACTGGCAACAGCCTTGATACCCATACATAGTCATACTCGCAACCGCCTTCATGCCCAGATATAGTCATAATCAAGCTCCCAACCGCCTTCATGCACATATGTAGCCTTTGTCGCAACCAACTTAACACACATGTATACATAACCTTAAAACAACAACCACTTTCATGTCCATACATGGCTATGGCCACAACCACCTTCATCTTTCCTTGACTTAAGTTAAAATTGTCCTGGCAAGCAATTTTGTTTACCCATTGAAATAACAGCTTTGTACATAAATACTTCTCACTAGAGTCTTTAACAAATGGAATGAAGTTTATTCTCAAATTGTTCACCCGAGACAAGAAGCAAAATGTATTTAAAGCCAGGTAAATTGTCTGTCGACTTGCTGAAATGTTGCATTTCAGATAATGAGTTCGGAAATGGGACATGATTTTGGGTAATTGTATACCCCTGTACTTGGTACGACAAAGACGTGTTAGAATGTGCGTGTCTGTGGTATATTGTCTCCTGTAGCCTTGTGACCATAATACCTACCTCTTGTACTGAATTCACACTGGAGAGCAGCTTTATCCAGGTAGGGGGTGCAGTTTCAATGTCAGACTGTTGGGAGAGCTTTATATATACAGTACACAGGTAAATGACCCAGATATATATTAACCTGACAGCACCATCCAAGCTTTCCCAGGGTACTCATCACATCTGTAACACTAGCCAGTAATTATACACATACTTAATCTAACCGAGCAGAAAACACATTCTAACATTGGGTAGCTACAATATTTGAATCAAACTTTCAAATAATTATCAAAGCAATAAAAGATACTTAAAACAAATATAATCAAATCGACACAGGTTAGTAATGCTTCAACGGCTATAAAAAGGATTCAGATGGAGATGACATATGACATCTACTTGGCAGTTGCGCCCCCCGGGGGGGGGGGGGGGGGAGGCCTGGTGGTATACCTACTGCTTTATTTTTGTTAGTTTGATCAATTCTATTCTGTTTCCCTATACAACTATACACACATTCTCACAAACACACCCACAAATACGTACAAACACATCCCCTCCCACCCCAGACCATATCAAACTTTTTGGACACACAATTCGGCTCAGGTAGGATAGAAAACACCTCCTACTTTTGACATATAACCAATCAAAACCGAGCTTACAAAAGCAAATAGGTCCTCTGTCACGGCTTATTCAAACATATATAACGGAACAGAATCTAGCTCAGGAAGGATCGAAATATTTACAACAACCACTCAAACCCGATAGCTCCCTGAAGACACCCCTTTCGCAATAACATAAATTTCAATCCAATACCCATTAGAACCTGAAATATTTCCAAACTATCCCTATTCGACCATTGAGCCGCACAATACATCTAATTATAACAACACAACCCCTCCCCCTCATCAACACCCGATCTAATAACTATATAAGCACTAATATAACTCTAAATAAAAACCCAATGCACAAACGCGACAACCCCCGCCCCCCAACACCCCATATCTGCACCACCTCAACTCTCCTCTACCTACTGATAACTCTCACCAATACACAATTCGTCGCACCTACCTATTCCGTCCCATCACCAACAACTATCTTAAACTAATACTCACAAACTAATTATAAAAGTCAGAAAAGTGAACAGTTACAGAAGAAAGCTAAAGGAAAGTTTTATAAGAAAGAGAACATTGATACTGAAGAAAAGTTTTTCATCAAGTGCAAGACTGGATACGGATACAAGAATGGACGCCAAAAACAAGATTAACTATCACCTGCATGATACTAACCACTCACCAACAACACACAGTCCGGCGGAGGGGACTATAAATGGTGTCCCGTGTAGGAGGGTCCAACCTGTCGAAAGAGTAGGCGCGTTAACGCCGACACAGAGGATAGGGATGGATTAGATTACATTTATTATCGATGATTCGACGGACTTCCGTAATATAGGAACAAAATAAAAAACAAAATAGAGTAGGATATAAATAACGGACAGCCTGGATACGATACGCCCTCCTCCTAGACCAACGCCATGATATGATACGACCGGTGATCTCCCCATCCCTTTTTTATATAAGAAAAATTCCAATAAAACACATAGTATAAGCCCAACAACTTAAAGACCCCCATAAGACCAAATACTAACAACCATTTTTTTTATTTTTTTATTTTTTTTAATAAGACGTACACCAAAGAATCAAGGGTAAATATCTGCATACACCATAGGGACCCCTCGGATAATCTCAAACTCCGGCCAAGTCCGACAAGGAAACAAAGTACTGTACCTAACGGAAGCAGAGACGTTACCCTACTGTCGGGCTCAACCGGCAGTAAGAGACCCGAGGTACATAACAAATATAATATATATACCTCCCTATAAGAACAGGAATACATGCAATAAATACACTTTAAAAATAAACAAATATTTTTCTTTTTTAAGTACATATATATATATTAATATAAGCCACATTGGCCAATTTCGAGTCCCCTCAACGACACAAATACATTAGTAAGGATCAACAATCACAGACACAACATCCAGCAAGACACACCATTTCGGACCAAGGAGTCGTCTCTAAATTACACCACAAGATAAGGATAGGATAGAAAAGACGACTCCAAACCACCCCCCGAGGGAAGGCAACTTCCCTCACGCCGACTGAACACTAACTTCCGTCAGTGAGATGAAACCTGTAAGGGAGGATTCATGTAGGCTTCATCCATCCATACATCCAAAACACATTCTCTACAAGTTATGAAGAAGTGGGAGGAACACCAATGTTATCCAGCAAAGCCATTGTCATTGTGCTTATGTTATTGTAAAATAGATGCATGGCTTTGACAATCACATCACAACATTGACTATGGTAGATAGATAGGATTATCACACCATTGGCTTTGGTAGATATGATCATCACAACATTGATTATAGAAAACATAACCATCACTTGATAATTTAGGTACCAGTTGACGTATGCATGATTAAATATTATAGGTGACACCATCTGTCGGGAGTATATATATCATGTGTGATTTTTACAATTTAAAATTCACTTAGTAAGGTATATAAGAAGTCAAATGTCCATCCTAGAACAACATGTCTATATCTGAAGTGATTTGGCTGTGGTAATTATCAAAAGACCATTGATGCTTTAGTGGGAGTTTCCACATCATTCAAAAGCCTGCTTGATAGCTCTATTTGCTAAAGACTGTTCCTGTTGTTATGTCATTAAAAAATAAAAACTTACGCCATGCCTTGTCTAAGAGCTATGTGGGATGAATGGGCGAGGTTATATGACCCTCACATCATTTTGCATGAGCAATCTGACATTGGCAATCCACCAAGCATGTCTAAATCCAGCCATTATAATCAGTACTACAGATGAGAGATATGTAGTTAGCCTGCAGTGATTTCTTACAGTTTTCAGGGAAGCCATGTTTAAGTGAAACAACAGATTCTGCTTCCTTACTTACCTGTCAGCACATTACACAATATGGGTGTTTAGCTTGTTATAATGTCTCTGTATTCTAGCTGTATCACCGAGGCGCTGGAGTAGTTTAACGCATAATCAGCTTGAGGTCTGAGAAACTGCAAGGGCATCACTTTTGAATGTCAACACACTTCAGTGACTCTAATTTACCTTTAAGAAAAAGTTTGTTGTATTTATAAATAGAAAATTATAATATCAATACAGGTAGGTTATATTTACATTACATGTCTTGTTTGATAACAACTTTAGTATTGGCATTCTTATTTCTTATTGGAGTATATATTCACTGCATTTGAAGGCCTCAGAATGGCCTCAAAAGCAGCTTACGTAATCTGCAATAGCCTTGTAGGGGCCTTATATTACATTCTACATAACTGATGTATTCAGAGACCGACATGAAGCAACCCTAAGACTACTTTATATTAGGAGGCACTACAGTTAGCTGTATGTAGGAATTTACCTGTAGATATACACAGGTAGGCCTCCTCAATAGGTCTACCTGGTGACCTACTATATAATTTGTATCCTCAATTCACTTGCACATGTTTGATGTGTGGGGGGCCAGAGATGGGCACATTTGCCATGAATAAATCAGGTATAGCTATAGGAGAACGAGTTCGTTACAATGCATATACAGGTATGATTGCATTTATTTATTAATCGAGTAGTTCATTTCCAAGGAGGTGTACAGGCATGACCTTCCAAGGAGGAAAACAAACTTATTAAAAATATCCAAACTTTCAAAAATAAATTCATGATATGAGGTGAAGTATCTTCAAATACAATCTAGAAGAAAAAGAAGGCTGTCATTTGTGATCAGTTATGGTAAAGATTTCGGCTTTAGGGCGCACATACAAACTGTTCACATCCTTGTACACAGTGTATAGTATACAATGCAGCCATACAGCTAGCTAGGATTTCCTGTTACAGTGTAATATGTTAAATAGTTGACATTGTGGTCGATCATTACACTGATGTTGAGTAAGCCTCAGGGTCGAGATACAGATGTCTTTAGCTTGATTTATACATTGTGGGCAGGGTGTCTCCAGGCGCCCTGCTTGTACATGTCTACGACCCCTGATAACTCCTACCTACTATGGTATTCCCTTACTGATTACTGGTGTGTAGGTGTGTCCTAGGTAAACACTCCTCAGATAGGTAGTCGGCCTCAATACATACAAAATAACTGGTGCTTTATCAGCGAGATTGCCCTGCCATTCACAATATATCTGGTAGGTAAGATGCATGTTAATCTGTGATGAAATTGTGTTTGACTAGCTGTCTGTGATATGTGTGACAGGTTATTAGAATTCACGAAGGATGGTCTGTTAAAGGAGAAAGGCTTACCTTAGGAACGCAGTTAAGACATGAGTGAATACTCGAAATGGAGACCTATTACATGGATATGTATTTTGCAATGTCATCAACATTTCTTTTGCATCAAGCTAAAAGTTACCTCGAGTCATTTTCTTTCAGAAAAAGGTTTCAAAATAAAGTTTACAATGCCAGAGTTCTGATGAATTAATGATACAATAAAACATCAGTTGAAATTGATATGGCTGGTACTGCCACCACTAGTCTTGTACTGTCACCACTAATCTGGTACTGTCACCACTAGTCTGGTACTGTCACTACTAGTCTTGTACTGTCACCACTAGTCTGGTACTGTCACCACTAGTCTGGTACTGTCACCACTAATCTGGTACTGTCACCACTAGTCTGGTACTGTCACCACTAGTCTGGTACTGTCACCACTAGTCTGGTACTGTCACCACTAGTCTGGTACTGTCACCACTAGTCTGGTACTGTCACCACTAGTCTGGTACTGTCACCACTAGTCTGGTACTGTCACCACTAGTCTGGTACTGTCACCACTAGTCTGGTACTGTCACCACTAGTCTGGTACTGTCACCACTAGTCTGGTACTGTCACCACTAGTCTGGTACTGTCACCACTAGTCTGGTACTGTCACCACTAGTCTGGTACTGTCACCACTAGTCTGGTACTGTCACCACTAGTCTGGTACTGTCACCACTAGTCTGGTACTGTCACCACTAGTCTGGTACTGTCACCACTAGTCTGGTACTGTCACCACTAGTCTGGTACTGTCACCACTAGTCTGGTACTGTCACCACTAGTCTGGTACTGTCACCACTAGTCTGGTACTGTCACCACTAGTCTGGTACTGTCACCACTAGTCTGGTACTGTCACCACTAGTCTGGTACTGTCACCACTAGTCTGGTACTGTCACCACTAGTCTGGTACTGTCACCACTAGTCTGGTACTGTCACCACTAGTCTGGTACTGTCACCACTAGTCTGGTACTGTCACCACTAGTCTGGTACTGTCACCACTAGTCTGGTACTGTCACCACTAGTCTGGTACTGTCACCACTAGTCTGGTACTGTCACCACTAGTCTGGTACTGTCACCACTAGTCTGGTACTGTCACCACTAGTCTGGTACTGTCACCACTAGTCTGGTACTGTCACCACTAGTCTGGTACTGTCACCACTAGTCTGGTACTGTCACCACTAGTCTGGTACTGTCACCACTAGTCTGGTACTGTCACCACTAGTCTGGTACTGTCACCACTAGTCTGGTACTGTCACCACTAGTCTGGTACTGTCACCACTAGTCTGGTACTGTCACCACTAGTCTGGTACTGTCACCACTAGTCTGGTACTGTCACCACTAGTCTGGTACTGTCACCACTAGTCTGGTACTGTCACCACTAGTCTGGTACTGTCACCACTAGTCTGGTACTGTCACCACTAGTCTGGTACTGTCACCACTAGTCTGGTACTGTCACCACTAGTCTGGTACTGTCACCACTAGTCTGGTACTGTCACCACTAGTCTGGTACTGTCACCACTAGTCTGGTACTGTCACCACTAGTCTGGTACTGTCACCACTAGTCTGGTACTGTCACCACTAGTCTGGTACTGTCACCACTAATCTGGTACTGTCACCACTAGTCTGGTACTGCCACCACTAGTCTGGTACTGTCACCACTAATCTTGTATTGTCACCAATAATCTGGTACTGTCACCACTAGTCTGGTACTGTCACTACTAGTCTGGTATAGCCACCACTAGTGGTGACAGTACCAGATTAGTGTTGACAGTACCAGACTAGTGGAGACAGTACCAGACTAGTGGGGACAGTACCAGACTAGTAGAGACAGTACCAGACTAGTGGAGACAGTACCAGACTAGTGGCGGCAGTACCAGACTAGTGGTGTCAGTACCAGACTAGTGGTGGCAGTCCCAGACTAGTGGTGACAGTACTAGACTAGTGGCGACAGTACCAGGTTAGTGGTGACTGTACCAGACTAGTGGTGACTATACCAGACTAGTGGTGGCTGTACCAGATTAGTGGTGGCAATACCAGACTAGTGGTGACATTACCAGATTAGTGGTGACAGTTCCAGACTAGTGGTGACCGTACCAGACTAGTGGTGACTATACCAGACTAGTGGTGGCAGTCCCAGACTAGTGGTGACAGAACCAGAATAGTGGTGACAGTACCAGATTATTGGTGACAGTACAAGACTAGTCCTGTCACCACTAGTCTGGTCCTGTCACTACTAGTCTGGTACTGTCCCCACTAATCTGGTATAGCCCCCACTAGTCTGGTACTGTCTCTACTAGTCTGGTACTGTCACTACTAGTCTGGTACTGTCACCACTAACCTGGTACTGTCACCACTAGTCTGGTACTGTCGCCACTAGTCTCGTACTGTCACCACTAGTCTGGTACTGCCACCACTAGTGACAGTACCAGACTAGTGGTGACAGTACCAGATTAGCGGTGACAGTACCAGACTAGTGTCGACAGTACCAGATTAGTGGTGGCAGTACCACACTAGTGGTGACAGTACCAGATTAGCGGTGACAGTACCAGACTAGTGTTGGCTATACCAGACTAGTGGTGACAGCACGAGACTAGTGGTGACAGTACCAAACTAGTGGTGGCAGTACCAGACTAGTAGAGACAGTACCAGAATAGTGGCGACAGTACCAGACTGGTGGTGGCTATACCAGACTAGTGGGGACAGTCCCAGACTAGTGGCGACAGTACGAGACTAGTGGCGACAGTTCCAGACTAGTGGTGACAGTACTAGTCTTGTACTGTCACCACTAATCTGGTATAGCCACGACTAGTATGGTACTGTCTATTTATGGTGACGTTACTGTCACCACTAGTCTGGTACCGTCACCACTAGTCTGGTACTGCCCCCACTAGTCTGGTACTGTAACTACTAGTCTGCTACTGTCACCACTAGTCTGGTACTCCCACCACTAATCTGGTATAGCCACCACTAGTCTGGTACTGTCTATTTATGGTGAATAATAGCACCATATGTCTTATTTAAAAGTGTTTGATTTAATAATTTTGCAAGCAATATTTTTTCAGAATTTCTAACCGTCTTTCTGACGCACAAGTTTGGGTATTGATTATGGTGCATTCTTGTAGTGATGGTTGGTAATTGGTTGCTTGTATTGATAGATCCAAGTATGGCAGGCATATGTTGACACGCCCACTATTACAGGCAGCAATTTGAATTTCACCAACACATGAATAAGCGGATAAGAATTTGCCTGTTTTGGGCTGTGTTCTGAGTCGTGTTTTTTATAGTGACACTCATGTTTTAGAGTGTTGATGTAGGGTTCCTACAGGATGTCACTGTTCTACATTACCCTTCCTGACACTTAAAAAATGTTATTTCGTCAGGAGCATAGGGATGTTACAGAGCAAAAACTGTCTAAAATGAATCACGTTCAGGCGGTACAGAAATAATAGGGATTATTATTAACATTTTATCCTTAACAAAGAGAATAAATGTTCATGGTATGTAAACACATTAATTACGTTGTTTTGATAGGTTGCTGAATAATTCATTAAAAATCCTAATGTTAAATGTTATCTGGATCTGGAAGTGAATTAACATTAGCTGCATACTTCCGTTAGAAAAAGAAATATTTTTTAAGAACACACTTCATTATTATTTGCCAGTGGAACTTTTCAAGTGGTAAAGCTTTGCCATGTTTGCCTGCATACTTGTGGAAGTTCAAGGTACTTATACATGGAAAGTTTGTCTTTTTAACATGCCTGTATGCCTACTGAACACGTGATGGATCGTCAATGAAATTCTCTTTCGTAGGAGATTTATCAAATGAATCTTAGAAGTTTGCATACAGGTCAAGTGTCACATTTAAAATGGATCAATTTAATTCTTACTAATATTTTTCGATTATAGTTAAAATGAGGTTTGACTGGTAGCAAATACCTAAAGAAGCCCACTGTAGGGATGAAACCGGTCGACACATCTAACAAACTACAAGAACTACCTGCTCCTTTGCCTGTTGTGATTGAATCTATTTCCTATTATCATATTTGTGACAATAGAGTGATTGTATGATAGTTTGGTAATAACTTAACATTACACTTAATTTTGTCCTTCCATTGCATTTAAATAACAAAAGAGAAAGCTTAGGAATCCTGTGCAATGTGTTGAGAGATCTGCATTATGACAACACTCGTACATGTACAGTAAGGAGGGTGTTCGGTGGAAGTTTGATCTTGTGTTGAATATCATTTGATTCACAGCTTTACTCAAATTTCTTACTTTGGCTTTTAAAATCTACTTTACCTATCACAGCAGGTAAAAGATGCTTGTGATAGAGTCTGATACTCAGTGTGTGCTGTACTACATAATCACGTTTAGATGATTTCGATCAGTGCAGGTTTCTTATCTTCACTACAGGTTCACATATCACATTATTCAAAGTGCCATTACATTGATAAAATAATTGTTAAAAAGCAGAGCTAAAAGTATGTGTAGGTGTGTTACACATTTGGCAGTGTCTGGATGGTGGAGTTGATCTGTATCTGAGGTACATCAGTATGTACTATATATATTAGTAAGTGGATGTATGCCTTGGAGTTACATATATCATAGTACTAGTACTGTCTAGAGCAAAGGTGAAGTACATGTATAGTCTGTGTCATACCAGTGTA
Source organism: Mizuhopecten yessoensis (assembly GCF_002113885.1). NCBI lineage: Eukaryota > Metazoa > Mollusca > Bivalvia > Pectinida > Pectinidae > Mizuhopecten > Mizuhopecten yessoensis. The sequence continues at coordinate 108,182 of NW_018407380.1, read as the reverse complement.
GCATATCTTAAAAGTGAAAACATCTTCACATGTTATGTAGAGAGATTTACGAGGGATTTGTTTCAAGTTTACACCCAAGATTAGATGGAAATGTTTTGGAAATGGGCGCACCCTAGTGTAGGCGTTGTAATCAGGGGGAGACTACTACCAGTGGTGTGAAATCTTACAATATGAAAATTATCAGCTGGAGAATAAAAAACCATCAGATCTGTTGCATATCAACAAGCATGTCAGCAGATCCTTGGCTACCAGTGTACATGTGTGGATATGATGGTACCAAATTTTGATACAGAATATTACAAATACTGGTGTCATGCATGTAGTTGCATTAAGGCTTTGCCCTGACTCCTGATCTGGGACAGAAGGAGGGATGGATGAGTGGGAGTAATGTAAATGTTGGGGTTCGTGTACATGTGTGTGGGTGTGTGTGTGTAGAGGAGGGTTATAATAAGAATAATAAAAAAACTAGCAGAGGTTGGGAGGGGAAAGAGGTTTATGTGGATGACATACAAGTTTGGTCAGTAGGAGGAAATATGATTGATGGAATGATGTAACAGTTTTGGCTGGGGAAATACAAAGTATAGTTGAGATTGGGGGGGGAGGGGGGGGAGCAAGAGGACAGAGGGGAGTATTTATAATGTAAATGTTCTGGGTAGGGGAATGGAGAGGAGATGGGTGGAGTAATGTAATTGATAGTTAACATTGTGGTTTGGGAGGGACTTTGGGATGCATATAGATATGTAGTTGTGGTCAGAGTTTGGGTTACTCAGTATCTAAGAAAAAGAGTGAATTCCTTTGAGAAAAACCTTTCACAGTCTGATGACACGTTGTGTGTCTCCCACTTGACGTAATATATGTCCTTTATACCACACTATTTTACATATTTAGTTTACATACAAAATTATAGTATCAGACTGGCAAATAGCTGACTGATCTGCCTCTGGCCATTACCTGGACATTTTGTAACAGCTGACAGACTGTCATAACACATTTAGAAAAGCAACACCTGTGATGTCAATTAAATAACTCTGTAACAACAGTGATCTGGCCATATTGTAGCAAAATGAATCCCACGTCTTCAGAGAATCTAACATGTTATGCAAACATTTCTGTTAAAAAGTAACACTACATATGCATGCTGCCCAACTAACAGGATACTGCAAATACAACACCGCCTAGGTTATATTGATGTTAAGATGAATAGAACTCTCGTCTAAAATTAATGTTGTGCACATGTACATGCGACTATATGAATGTGTTATTGATTATTAGAATTCATATTAGGGCTGCATTTCATATTATTACAAACAATTTGAAGGTATTAAAACGATCCTATTTTATGATCTGAAATGACACCAGTAGTGTTAGAATATTTATACTAATTGGTTGAGTAGGTATGCATTGACCTAAGTACCATTTGCAAACTTTCCAAAAGTATTGCTCTACAGACACAAAACACATATAGAGATGTTGCATTTATATCAATACCTAGATTAGTATCTCCCGGAGGTTAAAGTTGGGGTATATTTTCGTTGATGTACAAGTCTTTTTGATTCTGCTATATGGTCATTATTAGCTTATCAATGGAAAATCAATGTTAAAAAAAAGAAATTGATTTTCTTAAAAGTTTAAAATCATGACAAAAAATTCATTTCATATATATACAGATTGCATGAGTATGTGAGGTTCATGTTTATAAGGCTTAAAAATATATGTATGTTTCAGGTACCCACCTTATTTCTACTTTCGACCCTAACAATTTCATCTCGCTCAAAATGCACTTAATCATCCCTAACAACATGCTAAAAACCGGGGTGTATTTATGACACCGTTCTATTTCACTGGCAGGTGTCAAATCTGACATATAAATCCCATAATATTATTAAAAAAGACATGAAATAAAATATGAAAAATTAATACAATTGGTCTAAATAATTGGTTAATTTTGTAATTACTTAAATCAGAACCCCCGCCCAAAAACCCCCCATAGTTTTTGGCCTTTAGCTAAGGACAACTACCTACAGTGTGTTGTGTACTACAGTACCTGGGTCTGTTTTCTAAATTAGATGAATCAGAGTGCAACTGTCTAACTGGCTATGATAATAGCCTGAGGCCACTCTTTATGAGGTTGGATTAATCTTAGTCAGCTCTCCATGGATAATTGGTATTTAGTTCCTGTTACTGGTGTTGTCAAGTACAATCTACCATAGTCAGACAGTACTAGTAGATGTCCACTTCTCATGGAAAAGTAATATCAGTTAGCTATAGAGTCTATATGTTATCACAGACACTATACCCGACCTTGATGCCAGCTATAGAGTCTATATATGTTATCACAGACACTATACCTGACCTTGATACCAGCTATATAGAGTCTATATGTTATCACAGACACTATATACCTGACCTTTATGCATGGCTGAACAGGTTTATCTGGTAGATCCATAAAACAAAACGTGTCTTGACCATTAAGACAATGGACAGTATCAAATGGATTATTCATGATTAGTGTTTTCCACAAAACACTTTCTGATCATTTGACAATTAAAGTCAAACAAATAATAGAACATTATATCCAATTTCTTGAATGAAAATGTCAACTCAAGTCTTTCTGCATGCAATAAAGCCCTTTCTCCTGAACAAAACCTTGACATTTAACGTATAACATGTGTCATATAATAATGAGGAACTCGTATAACATGTGTCATATAAATAATGAGGAACTCGTATAACCTGTGTCATATAAATAATGAGGAACTCGTATAACATGGGTCATATAAATAATGAGGAACTCGTATAACCTGTGTCATATAATAATGAGGAACTCGTATAACCTGTGTCATATAATAATGAGGAACTCGTATAACCTGTGTCATATAAATAATGAGGAACTCGTATAACATGGGTCATATAAATAATGAGGAACTCGTATAACATGGGTCATATAAATAATGAGGAACTCGTATAACATGGGTCATATAAATAATGAGGAACTCGTATAACATGGGTCATATAAATAATGAGGAACTCGTATAACCTGTGTCATATAATAATGAGGAACTCGTATAACCTGTGTCATATAATAATGAGGAACTCGTATAACATGTGTCATACAAATAATGAGGAACTCGTATAACATGTGTCATACAAATAATGAGGAACTCGTATAACATGTGTAATATAATAATGAGGAACTCGTATAACATGTGTCATATAATCATGAGGAACTCGTATAACATGTGTCATATAATCATGAGGAACTCGTATAACATGTGTCATATAATAATGAGGAACTCGAGCAGTGTTTTTGCAAGGCTCCACCATAAACGAATTAACATATTGTCACGAAAAAAGGTGCATCTTTTATCTTTTATTGGGGCAGGAACTGGTGCATACATGTATATCTCCCTAGTACGAGTGACAAATTAGAGTTATCTTCCCCCTCTGTAGAAACATATTCACAATTTCATATTAAAAGGTTCTCGATTGTAGGGATCTTGAAACAGTGGGACATGTAAAACTCTATGGCGTTGGGATCTTCAAACAAGCTGTAAATTAAACAATAATCATTGTGAATTGCCAAAAAAGAATATGGTATTTCCCTTGCATTTGGAATGTAAGCATATTTGAAATTTTTAAACCTCTGATATTGACCTGATAAAAGTTATGTTGCCATGAACCGCATTTCTGAATTTTTCCATAACACAAAAAGGTTGATAAAAGAAGGTTAGGGCTACAGTATGACAGATAAAAAAAATCCCTTGCATGGTCTCCTTGTGACTGTAAAGAACGGATCAAATGATGATGTTAGTTTCTTTATTTGTTCTTTATAATAACACACAATTTGGACAATACAATAAAGTTATGATATTCAGGCATATAGAGTATTATACAGTATCTGCAAGTAAAAAATGGTAACAAAAATGTGTTATACGGAAGCATCAATACATCCTCCCTGTCTTTTATCAGACGAGGAAAAACCGTAGCGTGGGCATAGTACATTGTATTACCAAAGAAATAATAAGATTGTTATTTTGTGTGTGTTTGTAGGTCAATGTACGCGTCACCACCTTGGACGCTGAGTTGGAGTTTGCCATCCAGCAAAGCACCACCGGCAAACAGCTCTTCGACCAGGTAAGCCATCTCTCAATACAAATCCAGACCAGTCCTGAGTAGAACATATCCTAAAGGGAATGTACAATGTTTTTAATCGGTAACACTACTGCATTTTGCTGCAAGTTAGTAAATATTATTGAATATTCTGTTAGATTTTGTATGTGCCTGTCAAGATTACTGTAGAATTTGCAGTGTGAAAGAAATAGATTTACAAATTTTATTTTTCAAACTGCAATATGTTAGCGTATCTGGTCAACTTCTATCTTCCTTATTTACAATATCATGTATTACACATGACATTAACAATCATATTACTACTTAGGTTTTAGTATTCTGATTTACATACACTTGTTGTTTCAGGTTGTCAAAACTATTGGTCTGCGAGAGATCTGGTTCTTTGGTCTCCAGTACATTGATACCAAAGGATACACAACCTGGTTGAAACTCAACAAGAGGGTAAGGTTTCTCTGTACTATATCTGACCCTTGGTTTCCTGGATGTATGTCTGAAAAATATTTGAATAATAAATTAACACCTAGCATTAAGAAAGGGTTCCTTTACACTTTGCTATTGCGTTGAGAGATTACTTGAATACCCCTGTTACCTTGAAGTCCATATTTGGTTCTGTGACAGTTAATGATGTAACAATAATCAATTTAGGAGAGAAAATTAGCTGGTAATGCTTCTGATTTTCAATAGTAATATAAAGAATAATTCGGCTATCAAAGAAAGAGGCCAATTAACCCTTTCACCCCTATGTAACTTTAGTAGACTCTACCAGGCATTGATTTGGATGAGTCCATTATGTTCTGCAGTGGTGACAGGGTTAAAGATCAAGTAACTGTTATTTAACGGAGAGAAACAAGCGTAGAAGTACTTACAAAACTTTAATGAACCATAGAAGGAATACGTTACTCGTGAAACGGTATTTTATTTTGTTAAAGCTGTTAGTACTTTCCAACCATAAAATTCATACACACACACACAAAAAGTTTGAATATTTGTTTTTAATATCATTGCCACATTATTAAGAATTGTCTTAACCTGGGATTCTAAATATTGAAAACTGACAAAGTTAACTGTAAATGCAAATTACAAATTGTGGTTTGCTTTCATTAATGTTCAGAATTAATGTGACATGCCATATATTAGAGCTCCAAAATAGTTAGGATTATCCTGGATTGAAAACCAATCTACAACCATCAAGCGCTGGATTGTCATTGAAGTTAACAGCTCAAAAGTACAGGTAATTGTTGAAAAAATTGAAATTAGTTAAACATGTTCGGAACATTAGCAATTGCAAAGATGTCTTGTTGATAATATCTGCCATAGAAATAGTTATCCATCTTTCCCTTCTGTGTTCTCATCACACATATATTTCTATTATCAGGTCTTGAATCAAGATGTCAAAAAAGAAACGCCGGTTCAGTTCAAATTTAGAGCGAAGTTTTTCCCAGAAGATGTTTCAGAAGAACTAATTTTGGAAGTCACACAGGTAAGTTAACCACTATGACTCTTCACAACTGTGGTCATGGTACGATATGTATCACAATACATATAGTAACAGTAGAAGCAAAGAGAACAGATATGTTGCAAATTTTTAATTGCAATTTTATAACTGGAAATAGACTTGGCCCAAAATAGCTTTAAAGTTTTTCACAATTGTGTAGCGTACCGCTGTATAACGTTACAGCCCTAGTCAACATGCAAATGTTGATTGTCATTCACATTTCATGGAGTTTTCCCTATGAACTCGCAAAAAGGATCATAAAAACATCATCGATTGAATTTAGGTGACTTTAAACCTGGGTATGGACCTATGCTGAATGACTTATGTTAGAGCTGTGCTGAATGACTTATTATAGAACTCTGCTGAATGACTTATGTTAGAACTCTGCTGAATGACTTCTGTTAGAGCTGTGCTGAATGACTTCTGTTAGAGCTGTGCTGAATGACTTATGTTAGAGCTGTGCTGAATGACTTATGTTAGAGCTATGCTGAATGACTTATTATAGAACTCTGCTGAATGACTTCTGTTAGAGCTCTGCTGAATGACTTATGTTAGAGCTGTGCTGAATGACTTCTGTTAGAGCTGTGCTGAATGACTTATGTTAGAGCTGTGCTGAATGACTTATGTTAAGAGCTGTGCTGAATGACCTGTGTTAGTCACTGAATATCTTATGTTAGAGCTATGCTGAATGACTTATTATAGAACTCTGCTGAATGACTTCTGTTAGAGCTGTGCTGAATGACTTATGTTAGAGCTGTGCTGAATGACTTCTGTTAGAGCTGTGCTGAATAACTTATGTTAGAGCTGTGCTGAATGACTTATGTTAGAGCTATGCTGAATGACTTATGTTAGAACTCTGCTGAAGGACTTATGTTAGAACTCTGCTGAATGACTTATGTTAGAGCCGTGCTGAATGACTTGTTAGAGCTGTGCTGAATGACTTATGTTAGAGCTGTGCTGAATGACTTGTGATAGGTTTTATATCAGTTTTGTGTTCTACATTTGAATGAAATTGAAATCAAGGCTTGACATTATTGTCTTAAAAATCATTCTAAAAACTGCCATTGTTTTGCAGAGGATGTTTTTCCTGCAAGTGAAGGAAGGCATTCTGAGTGATGAGATATACTGTCCACCGGAGACCTCCGTCCTGCTGGCTTCCTATGCGTGTCAGGTCAAACATCAAGGCAAGGAAGGTGTCGACCTGGCCAATGATACGCTCCTTCCCCAGAGGTAGGGCACATGGAGACTAAGGAGAGAGAATTCAGATACACAATCAAAGCACTAGCAGCATTAAGGGGCATTTCTGGCCTCATCAGCATTTATAATTAGTTATTATATTGGTAATCTGGAATAAATGAAGTACGCAAATATGAAATTTAAAGTTCATTCGACAACTTGTTTTGGAGATACGACATTATAAAGGTAGAGAGATAAAAACCTATCATCTGTTGTGCGCTATTTGGTTGAAAAATGGCCATTTTGAAAGAAATTAATTCAACAGTTTGCAACTTTGAAAGTCTCCGCATGTAACAAACAAATAAATATTTGACATGCTTAAACATTGTCATACCAATGTTCATTCGTCGAAGGGAATGTTTGTGACATGCAGAGGCCCTCATTTCTGTTTGCAAATTGTCCAAAAACTGGATATTTTGGCTATTTCTGCATAGCAATTCAATTGTGTTGCTATGGAAGGGCATATACCCATGCACATTGGAAAAAAATCTGCAACAAGAAAGATAGCCCTAATTAACCAATATAATTTTTTATAACAGAAATTGGTATTAAAATAAGATTAAGTTGAAATTGTTTACTTTTTATGAGGCCAAAATTGACCTATAATGCCTTTTGTTCCCTCAGGATAACATGGACAGAAACAACAAAGATTCACCTTGTATTTGAATATCATTTCAATAATGCTTACACTTAAGCAATTCTAGAAACATGAATTAAAGTGATGTTTATTATAACAAGTTTTCCCAAGGTTGGGCATTATTATCATACTTGTGAACAAATCATTCAACACTATTTCTGCCTTAAACCAGGAGACCTTGCTTTTGTCCGATACATTGCATCATCATTGGTTTACATTTTAAAAGGTGAAAAATTGAGGCATTAATAATGCTCAAATAATTTTACAACTAATAATTTCAAGACTTGATATTTAAATTTGATTATTATTGAAGATGAATGTTTGGTGTATTGTATTGATGTTTGAAACCAATTTTTTTTCTCAAAGGTTTTGATGTCATTACTAAAGATTTGTTACCTTATTTTGCTATCGGAATAAATAGCAGATGATAAGTGCAAATTTTCAATTGCACAAAATTTCAAAATGATATGAGCTTGTTTTATGTATGTGTTTTAGAGTAATTGATCAACATAACCTCACCAAAGAGCAGTGGTACGAACGCATCGCAAACTGGTACGCAGAGCACAAAGGAATGCTTGTGTAAGTATAGTTCAGAACCAGATGTAAAAAGATTCCTGGCAGACATACAAAAACAATTTTTACAATATCTAGAAATTAAAAAGGCTTAAATATACTTTTAAAACAGACCAACAGTATTCTTAATTTTACAGAAATTGTACAATTACAATTTTGGTATAGACAGATTGTTCATTGATTCAAGGGACATAACTCTCTGATTTCTTTAAACATAACCTGATGACTAACATTTACAGATGTGACGCCATGTTGGAGTATCTTAAAATAGCACAAGATTTGGAAATGTATGGTGTGAACTACTTTAAAATTAAGAACAAGAAGGCCACCGTGCTGTTATTAGGTGTGGATGCCCTCGGACTCAATGTGTATGAAGAAAATGATAAGTAAGTAGTCTTTAAGAACCACCACCAACTTTAAATAGTTGTTGTAAGTTTAAAAATGTCAGATGAAATAAGAATGTATTTTGATTTTAAATTTAATGATATCACTTAAAATTGCAAAATAGATTAGTATTTTGGATATTGGTTTGAAGCATGTGCTGAATAAGGCCACGTAAAATTTAGTGTAGATGACACTTGGTGATTTATATAAAAAAGAAGAGGTAACAGACACTTACACTCTAAGCTTACTATTGACACTGTAGCAAACATAGTCCTCTTTACACTAATGGATTTATTTACCAAACTACCTTACTCTTCTGAGTAATAATTATTGTCATTGATTGTTTACATTGTTATAAATGATCTCATTAAAGTAGCAATTACATATAGATATTGAGTATGAAATTATAAGGTTTTCCAGTGAATTGCATTACTTTTGTTAGGACATCATTTCTTGAATTCAAATTCAAAATTTGAACTATTGTAATTGTTCTTTTTTCAGATTGACCCCAAAAATAGGATTCCCATGGAGTGAAATTAGCAATATCTCCTTTAACGACAAGAAATTTATCATCAAACCTATCGACAAGAAAGCACCTGCAAGTATTTTATAACCTGTTGTTGTTGATTCAGTATCATTCTTTTAAAGTGATTTTATGTTCAGATATTAGAGATCATTGAGAGTGTTTTGTATACTGTAAATCATGTTTACTATATACATGCTTTGTACAATTCATTATTATAACAAAGTTCTAATTATACCATGTGGCATGTTATTACTTTGAACAACACATGTGTAGCAAACTATTTTCTTAAGTGACCTTTGTTTGTTATAAATGAATTTTAATTTCAAAATCTGTTGGAGAACTTCATGTACGGTTTCTGGTTTATGAAGGCTTGCTTATAATTACAAGATAATATATTTCTGTTTTCTGTAGAAGCAACTTCCTTGAATATTACATTAAGATATAAATGAAGTTGTGTTTCTCTCTGTCAGTGTATTTTTTTGTAATTTTGAGGTGATTGTCTCTAAATTATGAGGTTTCTTTCTTATTTTGTAGGACTTTGTGTTTTATGTAGAGCGTCTTAGAATAAACAAAAGAATCCTTGCACTTTGTATGGGAAATCATGAACTTTACATGCGCCGTCGCAAGCCTGACACTATTGAAGTGCAGCAAATGAAGGCACAAGCCAAGGAGGAGAAAATGGCAAAGGAGCTTGACGCACTACGACTACGAGAGGCAGAGGATGCACAGCGACAAGCTGAGGAACAACGCCGCCTGGTGGAGGAAAAACTCATCATGAGGGAGGAACAACTCAGGAAGCGAGAGGAGGAACTCAAACTGCAGCAGGATGGTCAGTCTCGTGGAAATTGTTACAATTTAAAATAAAGATATATTGGAAGTAATCATCTGTTCTTGGCTAAAGAAGTACTAAATTTGTCATCAAAGTTGTACTAAGTTGAGAATGTAATTACCACATCAGGCCGATTGATGAATTTCTGTCATATATATTACAAACTTGGTATTGATTAAACCGGTCTTATGCTCAAACTGAAGTTGTGTGCTCAAACTGAAGTTATGTGCTCAAAACTAGCTTTCCAATACTTCACCCAGATCTTGCAAATGGGGTTGGTAACCCATTGTATTCCTAACTCTTCAATAACAATGATGGACAAATTATTTACATTGTGAAGAAGTTATCTCATGTAACTTTCTTATTTGCAGTTTCTATATGATCTCTAATGTTAGGAAAACTTGACATTCCTATTCATCAATCAATTACTCGTGATATATGGAGAAGAAGGGACAACTTGTTTCTATATTTCTTACAGAGCGTATGGAGGTTGAGAGGAAGCTGAGTGATATGGCCTTGCTGTCATCAGCTGTAGAAGAGAAACAGTCGATGCTGGACGACACCACCAGACGCATGGAAGACCTCGAGTCACGGCTTGAGAGTATGAAGGAAATGAGTGAAGCAGAAAAACAAAAATTGGTACATATTTTTAAACAAAATTCTTTCTGTAAAATGTACACATTTGTTCTGTCATAGACTATTTACATTTTTAGCTCACCAGTGCCCACTTGTATAAAACATCTCAAAGTTAAGAAAAATCTTAAGCAATGTATTGTCTATGGGAAATCTCAGACTTGAGGAAATCTCAAGTGTTGAGATGTTTTATACAAGTGGGCCCTGGTCCAAAGGACCAAGGTGAGCTTATGCCATACCGTGGCGTCCGTCGTCCGTCCGTACGTCGTCCCTCGTCTGTCCGTCAACAATTTCTTTAAACGACTTCTTCTTAACCACTGATTGGAATTTAACTAAATTTGACTGGAAGCATCCTTAGGTGGTGGGGAATCAAAATTGTACAAATGGTGGGGCTGACCCCCCAGGGGGCTTAGGGGTGGGGCAAAAAGGGGGCAATTGGCTATATTGCTTTAAGCGACTTCACCTCTAGAACTAAGAGATAAGATATCAACCATATTTGACTGGAAGCATCACTAGGAGGTGGAGATTCAAAATTGTACAAATGGTTGGGCTGACCCCCCAGGGGGCTGAGGGGCGGGGCCAAAAAGGGGGCAATTTGGCTAGATTGCTATAAATGACTTCTTCTGTAGAATTATGCACTGGATATCAATCATATTTAATCAAAAGCATTCATGGGATGCAGGGATTCAAAATTGTACAAATGGTGGGGCTGACCCCCCAGGGGGCGGGGCCAAAAAGGGTTATTTGGCTATATTGCTTTAAAGCGACTTCTTCTCTGGAACTAAGTGATGGATATCAACCATATTAGACTGGAAGCATTCCTAGGTGGTGGGGATTCAAAATTGTACAAATGGTGTGGCTGACCCCCCAGGGGGCTGAGGGGCGGGGCCAAAAAGGGTTATTTCGCTATATTGCTTTAAGCGACTTCTTCTCTGGAACTAAGTGATGGATATCAACCATATTAGACTGGAAGCATCCCTAGGTGGTGGGGATTCAAAATTGTACAAATGGTTGGGCTGACCCCCCAGGGGGCTGAGGGGCGGGGCCAAAAAGGGGGCAATTTGGCTAGATTGCTATAAACGACTTCTTCTGTAGAACTATGCACTGGATATCAATCATATTTAATCAAAAGCATTCATGGGAGGCAGGGATTCAAAATTGTACAAATGGTGGGGCTGACCCCCCGGGCTAAGGGGTGGGACCAAAAAAAGTTTATTGCCTGGAAATGGTTGAGATCCCCACCATATAACCACATATACAATTGCTGAGTATAAAGAGAAGAATGCACATTTGCTTCCAGGATGGCCCTAGGGTCTGGCCCCACCCTTGGAAACATAGTCCTTGGGCCATAACTTTAAAACGGCTGAGATCCCCACTCAAAAACTATATATACAAATGCTGGGCATAAAGAGACGAATGCAGTCACAATATTAGAATAGACCCTGGGGTCTGACCGAACCCCTAGGGACCTAGTTTCTTAGTCACAGCTTGGAAACAGTTGAGATCCCCACCCTATAACCATATAGACAATTGCCGATTACAAAGAGATGAATGCACATATGCTTCCAGGATGGCCTTGGGGACTGCCCCACCCTTGGAGACTTAACCCCTGGGTCATAACTTTGAAATGGTTAAGATCCCCACCCCAAAACTATATATACAATTGTTGGGCATAAAGAGACAAATGCAGTCATGATATTAGAATTGACCCCAGGGTTTGCCCCACCCTTGCAGACTTAACCCCTGGGTCATAACTTTGAAACGGTTGAAATCCCCACCCCAAAACTATATATACAAATGCTGGGCAAAAAGAGACAAATGCAGTCATGATATTAGAATTGATCCTGGGGTCTGGCCACAACCGTAGGGACCTAGTTTCTGAGTCACAGCTTGGAAACAGTTGAGATCCCCACCCCATTACCATACATAAAATTGCTGGGCATGAAAAATTGAATACAGATATATATGCTACAAGGATTGGCCTTGGGGTCTGGCATATTCCCTTGGATCTCATTTGGAGAATATTCTGCCATGATTGCTTAGATATCCAGGTGAGCGATACAGGCCCTATGGGCCTCTTGTTTAACCATTATACAATTTTACAGCTTGTGTGAACATTGTTTATACATCATATTCTAGTTTTGATCAAGCATTTGCTAACTTTGTATTACATGTACCACAAAATTAAAGGTGTTAATTGTTTTTTGGTGGTTTTATGTGATAGAGGTGGTTTCTGTTGTTGCCTTTAACTGCAGTCTTGTATGAAACCGGCTTTGCAATTTTCACTAATGTCATGTTTTTAATTCCTTACTGAGGGAATGGCAAACTATTTGACTAACTAATGGTGACGTAAGCTAAATGCTAATTTGGGCTTGCTTAAGGTCTGCGTTGTGTACTGTTATACCTGAAGATATTAAAATTAACAAATAGCTATTATAGAAAACACAGACAATTAACAAATAGCTATTATAGAAAACACAGACAATTTACAATTATAGTTATTATAGAAAACACAGACAATTTACAATTATAGCTATTATAGAAAACACAGACAATTTACAACAATAGACTTTTGTTACGGTGAACATGATTTGAACCAGAAAAAGTGATAGAGATGGAGCCAGAACTGAGGCCAACATCCCATTTTGAGGTTCACAGCACATCTTATTTACCATCTTAGAATGTCCATAATTGTTTTATTATTTGCTTCAAATATTAAATTGAAAAAAAACCATTCAGGTGAATAATTGGATGGTTTGGTTGGCAGTTTTTTTGCCATATTTGTCTGTTCAAACCACTTTCTTAGGAACAATCAGGTTCAAATGTTATGTTCAAGAATTTTATGATTCTATGTTGAAAGAGATAACAAACTTTTCAAATATTTATGAGATAAGTTTAAGTTACCATTACTTACCATTAATATGTGTAGGGAATTCCCCTTAAGGTGATATTCAAAATTCCACTCGCTGAAAAACCAGTCTATGAGTTTTTGAGAAGTAGTCACATGTATAGAATTCAGCCATCTGGATTATGAGAAGTTATCAAGTATACAATATTACAAACTAAACACTGCATTGCCTTCTGGATAAGGTTATTGTTGGTATTATTGTGATTAACTTTGGACATGTCATTGCATCATCGTTTTTGATATATGGGACATGTTATTGTTCGTATTGTTGATATATGGGACATGTTATTGTTTGTATTGTTGATATATGGGACATGTTATTGCTGGTGGTGGAAATCTTGGTGATATTTCAGTAATCATTTTGATTAGTGATAGAAAATTGTAGACTTTTATATTGCATTTTGCTAGGCATCGACACAAATAGATATGGTATGTATTGTCACACATGGAGGCATTTATAAATTGTGCATTTTGTCAGCAGCATCAACGGGAGAAGAATCATGTTCTGAAAAAGGAGGTGGGGGGGATCTTGTTCTTGGAATTATCTTCTAATGATCATGTGGAATTTGATATCTTGAAGATGAATATTTCTTTCATAACAGTTTTTATTTAGTATTTTTTTTCCCGTTATTATATCTTGCTGATAACATTTGTACACATTTATCAGATTCATCGATATTGGAGGCTACACTACGCTGAAGTCTGAGATATGCACAATTTTGTCTAATTATGATGGAGCACAGCAAGAATTTAAAGTCTGAAAACTTTTCAAAAATAATGTGTTACGATTACTTTGAAAACATGAAAAAAATATTCTGTACAGAAAAGAGATTTGTTTTTAAATATATATATAGTATTAATCAGAAAAATGATCCATACGGACGAAGAAATATTATATAAAGAAAAATTCATAACAACGAAAATATATAGTATATATATATATTTAACCAGTAATTTTATTGATGGTTATGAAATTCTTGATGGGCTCTGTCAGATACATGAGTGGCTGTTCAAAATGTACACATCCAATACTTATGTGTAAAACTAAACATGAGGGATTTCAGGTATTAAGGTCAATCAATTTCCCCTTTTTACAGTATCTATACACACCCATATCTATCATTAATACATATGTATCATACATAGTCACTAGATCAAGAAATAGCACATTTCATTAATGTTTTTCTTATTTGATTTAATAGGTATGTATGTACTGTCCCAGGTCATATTTACAGTATGGTTTTGACGGTAAAACTATTGTATTATTTCAACACAGTACCAGGTATACACTGTACTGGTCCTAATAGTAGCCTGGCCCATACCAAACGATAAAAATGAAAGTTTGAGGATGGGCGATTATAAGAGACAAAATTTGAAAATGGTAAAATCAAGCTCTGTAATGCCTGTATGTAGTGTACAAAGAATGCCAGACTGGTTTCTGTACAGACTGGTAGTTCTGCTGATAGTACACAGAATTGTATCTTTAAATGTACATTTTGAGGAAAAACTTGCAATGAGCATATTCATGCATCATTGAACTGTTACACCTTTACTCGGTCAAAGCTGGATGACCAGATTTCTAGTGGCCCCATTACAAAAATGTCACTTGTGGTTATACAGTGGCACACTCAATCTATATAGGAACTTAACTGCAGTAAAAACTATATGTCAAATGGTAGCTAGGAAGCTGGAATACACCACTCCCATGAAATAGACCAAACTTAAGGTTAGACATGTATGTTTATGTTCATTATAAGGTTATCTTCAAATACCTATGCCTTTTAAGTGTGCGAGCATGGATGCAATTTTGTATACAGACCCCCAATCTATCGAGGATTTCCTCAGGCCTTTAGGCACTATTGTGGCTTTCTGGACATGAAGAAGTGGTCATCTGAATAGCTTACCACCCAAGTGTCCTTAGCTGGACAAGTGAATAGAGGGCATCAATTAAAAATATGATCAAAGTTTAAGAAGGACAATATTCAGGGTTACATTGATTGAAAATAAGAAACCATGCCAGAAGGGGGTTGGGTGATTATTGACATAAGAAACCATGCCAGAAGGGGGTTGGGTGATAATTGACATAAGAAACCATGCCAGAAGGGGGATGGTGATTATTGACATCATAAACAAAACCTGTTATTGTTCAATCAGCAAACTTTTGCATGCAAGTATTTACATATATTCATGTATTCACATTTAAAAACTAACAAAATCTGACCTGAAGCATATAGATGTACACTTGTTTACTTTATGTCAAACCTACAACCACTGACACAGATGTACTGTTGTCAGAGGTATTCTGCAATCCAGATTGTCTATATGTCAACAAGTAAAATATTATTAAAATTGGGTTCCGATGATTTCTGGCAGTATAACCATATTTTAAAAAATAAACTTTTGCAGTATTAGAAATTTGCTTTTTATCAAATACCACCAGTGACAGAACCAGTCTAAAGATAAGTTCTAGAATATTAGAGTATCTTAAGATAAGACCTAGAAGACAAGAGTATCTTAAGATAAGTTGTAGAAGATTAGAGTATATTAAGATAAGACCTAGAAGATTAGAGTATCTTAAGATACGACCTAGAAGATTAGAGTATCTTAAGATAAGTCGTATAAGATTAGAGTATCTTAAGATAAGACCTAGAAGATAAGAGTATCTTAAGATAAGTTCTTGAAGATGAGAGTATCTTAAGATAAGTCCTAGAATATTAATATTCATTGTCTCATTTGATCAATTGGAAGGTAAAAGGTATAATTCAGGATGCATATTATATTGACAGTACAATGAAATGCAAGTAAAAAATGAAAACCCTTTAATGTTGTATTTATATATCTGTTTTGCATACATCAAAACAAAACAAAGGCATGTAAATAGTACTTAATAATACTGAGAAGCAGTAGGCAGACCGTACCCATTTTTGTACAACTGTAATGTGTAGGAAAATAGATGGTTCATTAACACTTCTGCCATATTATATGTGATGGCTTTTGTTTAATATTTAATTTAAAAAAATGGGTGGTCCTTTATATTTTCAAGGTTCTTTATGGGGGAAAAAAACACTAATGTTTTAAGTGTAAGGTTTAAAATTTATTCAGCACTTTGTTCTCTTTTAATAGGAGGAGGAATTGAGGGAGAGAATGGTTGAGCTGAGGGAGCAGAATGATGCCTATCAAACACAACTGCAAGAGCAAGAGAATCTCCAGATAGAGATTGAGGCAGCACGTGTCCAGGCTGAAGAGGAACGCCTTATGCGCGAGGAGAAGGAACGTGAATGGAGGGAGTCTGAACAGGCACGCATCGACATGGAAGAGAAACTATTGCAGATGAAGGAGTCTGACAGTGAATGTGAGTAGCATTGGAAATCCATCTTCTTCAGTTCGAGAATGTTGAAATCCAGTCACTGCGTAGGATGTATTACATTACATATCTAATTCATTCATTTAGGGCACTGTGTAATTGTAACCCAAGATCTGATCTACATTGATGATCAAAGATGGAACACTTTGATTCCGTAAAATTTGTAGTGTCATATATGGTTTTGAAGATCTTCCCTTCAGATTTGTTTAGAGAACTTCTTTATTCAGCAGAGTTGTTTGTCTCTTAAGCTACTTAAACTTTAACTTGATAAACCAATGTCAAATTATATTGTGATGTTCTGTGAACTTTGTTCTGTTGATAGTGTTCAGCTCTGTCAGTTAAAAGATAGTTTCTTCTATGTAATTGTTTTAATAAATTTCGGGAGATGAAATAGGGATTGACGCCATTACTCCCTTATTCTGACCCTAATTCCATTAAAAAGAATGGATACTTCCAAGATTGGTTGCCAGGATGTTAATGATGCTTGCCAAACAGGTTCTACGGCATACAGGCAATTAGGGTAATGCATGTTTAATTTGACTATATATTGTGTTCTCAGCGGCTGAACTTGTTGGGGACCTTAATGCTCCACGTCCAGAGGAGGACCGAGATGTGTACCAAAAATCTGAAAGCAATAAGGACAGACTTGAGGTAAGTCAGTGATATCGTAAGGTCTAATAAAGATCGGCAAATCATGACAGATCATTCAATTAGATTTTGGTGATCAATAGGTTGAGGTTAAAGGGTTAACTGTTCCACTTGATCACTTTTGAAGTAAAAAGCTTGTGTGGTCTCGTGACCTCTGACAGATATGGTAATTATGTCTCCCCTTCGAATGAAGGGAGACGTATTGTATTAGTACTGGTTCTTCTAATCGCAACTTGTCGGGGCCATAACTTTTAAACCGTTAAAGATATCTTGATGAGACTTTAGGTGTGCGGTGCACTGGAATTAGGTGTGTGACCTTCACCTCAAGGTCAAAGGTCAAATTAGTGCAACATTTTCAGTAAATTATTGTCCGGCCTCTAAATTTTAAACCGTTAAAGATATCTTGATCAAACTTGAAGTATACCTGCATCACCCATAGAAGGTGTGCAGTGCTCTAGAATTAGGTCTCGTGCTTAACTATGTACAGAGTTATGGCCTTCAATACCGAAGTTTGTCCACGGCATAACTTCCATGTTATTTCACCTACTTTGACCAAACTTGTTATAGTTTTAATGTATCTTGGGAAGTAGGAGTGTCGCATTCTAAATTCGGGTCTCGTGCCCCACTCTATAAAGAGATAATATGGCCCTATGTTAATTTTTAAGCCGCTCTTGGCGAGAGCCGAGCGGCTTATTAATTCTGTCCAGAGAACGAAATGACGGACCCACTTCCGTTCGGGGTGCGTGCGCATACTTCAGTCTTGCATGCTTCCGCTATATAGTTTCGTTATCGCAAATAGAAATTAGAATCTCTGACACTCACCTGTGGGTTACATAAAGTCTTCTGATACTCCTCTCTAAATAATAATCCTTACTTTAAATAATTGCTGAAAAAAAAGTTTATCTCCGGTGCATTCTACGAGTGTTATGGTGGTGAAATTCGTGCACTAAGTTTGAGCGTTTTAGCAACTCGGTTTGCGGTCTGAGGAGTGTTACGCGTGTGAAACACATATGATTCGAGAAAGCACATGTGAAGACTGTCAAGCATTGACGCTGTCTGTAGAAGGAAGAAGTAAATATATATACTTATAAACCGTATGAGTGATGAAGTATACCCTCTATTTTGATGTTTGAAACGGGAACGTAATATGACATATCGTGCTTAGGTTGATAACGGTAATGGCTCGGAGACGAGACGATATGTGAACTGTGTATGCTTATCAAACATTTCTGTAACACAGCATGCTATTTCTGGTATATTGATTTATGAAAGTGTAACAATTTAAGAACATGACACAACAGCCGCTGCTGTTTGACAAGAATTGGCGCCGTGTCAAAATAATATCCAATTCGGTGTAAGGGAAATAACTCTTACGTTGTTAAAGATACATTGAGAAATATAATTCAAATATATTCGAAGAACATTTGTAAGATTTTGTATATTCAATGACGGTAAATATAGTCGCTACATATATCAATAATTATAATTAATATGAATAAAAAATAAATAAAAATAAAAGGAGTACAATGTCTCTTTTCTCCATGCATGTTTTCCCACTACTGTTAATTATCCTTCATTTCACAAGCACAAAATGCACCTATTCTTTATTATCCATTCACCGATTGCCATTCTGCACGTAAATGCTCATGTCACATCATTGGAGGATGCTAATTAATGAAAATTACAACAATGCATCACACTTAAAGAGGATGAAAAAAGAGGAGAGGGAGAAATGTTTTTAAAGCATCATTTAAGAGGCGATTGATTTTGAAAATCCCAAAGGCAACATCATCACATGACCTGATTTTCAATTAGCAGAATACAGAACACATATCTGAGGTATTATAGTAGATATTGATGCTCAATGTGTTACTGAAGCAATTAAATTTAAAGTGGTGAGCGGCTGTAATGTCATACTGACATAATTCTAGTTTATACCAAAGTTTGTCTATTGGCTAATAAGGGGAGACATTTGTTTTTGTTCACAAACACAAAATTCTAGTTTTTTTAACACCACAATCAGTTAAGTAACATCAAGTTTTATTAGTTTTTGTGTCGCCGGCAATGCGAGGCATCATATAGGTATTACTTTGTTGGTTGGGGTTGTGGTTGCGGTTGCGGCATCCGAAACAAGGTTTCCGTGCGATAACTTGACTTCCCTTGAGTTGATTGAACTCAAACTTAGAACACATGTTGCATACTAATATAGCGCAGACAAGTACACATTTCAGAAGCTTGCATGCAATGTTAGTGGAGTAATGCCCCTTTTGTTGCCAAATAAGGGCATTGTGTGGTGAATGCAAGAAACTTTTGATAAAAGATTTAATAGCTGACCAATGATTATCACATATTTTATGTTGACAGTCTCTGAGTGCAGAACTTGAGAGGGCAAAGATTGACGGAAAAGAAACAACAAACGACATCCTTCACACAGAGAATGTCAAGCAGGGTCGTGACAAGTACAAGACACTAAAACAGATCAGACAGGGCAACACCAAGAAGCGAGTGGACGAGTTTGAAAGTCTTTAAGACATGCACCATGCCATGTCCTTTGTGATTGAGCTTGGGTGTAGCGACACACTTGTAATGTTGCTCGGCACTTGTCCAGATACAGTTATATATAGACTTATGGGACAGAAAGGAAACGGCTACATCTCCAGAACAAATGTCTATTTTTTACTTGAGAATGTATAAGATTCATATCAGTTTGTTGCCAGTATATATATAATATATATATATATCTGTATGACATTTATATGTAAGTATAAGGGGATGTGTTGGAAGTTGAAAAATATGGAGATAAGTTTAACAAAAAATACTATTGATATTTCAGTTTCCTCTTATGTAAATATTCTAGTATATAAAAGGTATATAGAGGTTTGCCAGTACAGTGGGTCACAGTGCACTGTGGGTGTGGTCAAGGTATACTGTCTCTGATCACTCCCCTACCTGTTTCCTTCTCTTTGCTTTCACTTCCTCCTACTACAAACTATTATGTAAATTAGTTTTGAATGCTAAACCTTGACAGAATTATTGTATTTGTATAATCATGCACTACTATTTAAACATTTTCTCCAGCTTCAAGTGTCTTGTTATTTTCTAATTTCTGTTAATGCAATTGGTTCACCTGAATCCTCTTGGTCAATGACTGTGTTCTTTGTCATATAGAGCAAATTATCGTGGATAATTCATTATTGTATTAGGTATTGATATATCTTATTTAAGTGTACTAGATTACTTATGAAAGTTGCAGAAAGCATGAACAAAGTACGCTGTTCGGCCACAATTTAAAAGGTTTAAAGATCTTTAAAGTTTGCACCTGTAGCTTTGCTGGAACAAGAATGACAGTGCAGATAGATCGATTAATTACTTATACATCTTATTTTCTACGCTTAACAAATCATATTTCTTACAAATCTCCATATTTAATCTTGGATTACTCAATATATATTAAATTTCAACAGGTCTTAAGTTTTTTTTGTAGATATCAAAATATTACATAGATACCATGATAATATAAAGTTTGTTGTAAGAATTTTCTATTGTACTATGAAAACCAGTTATACCGACCAGTTGTATTTCATAAGAAGTTGTGGGGACGCCTGTTGTATGACATTAGAGGTGGGGCACACTATGATGGCGTGTCACAATGTCCATTCCAGTAGAATAGGGTTGATATTTAATCATGGGAAATATACTTAGAAATGCAAGTTAATTATTCCCTGATCCTGCTGAGACCAGATTATAGAAGACAACTTTCAAGCATGATAAAGAAAGTAAAACACCTACCCTAATACCATTTTCATTATTTAGTTAAAATTATACACAGAAAATGTATTCAATTTATTATATTTCTACTGTAATAATATTACTTTTTTGTTAATTTTTTATGTGATTGGAAATTAATTTGGTCATGTATTTACATGTGTATTTCATTTTCATGTTTTGGATGGTATCTTCGTCATAGCTGATATTATATATCTATATATAGTTAGTAGCTTCCTTATTTGAAAAGAACAAACCTTTTTACATTAATCATCACCCTTGTTCTTTGTCCTCGTTGTTATTAAATATCCCTTTTTTTTTTACATGTCTTTATTCTTTATTTAGCTTTCATATAGCTGTTCATTACTCATAGAGCCTAAGCAGAGTGTATATGTTATGTTGAAGGAACTATTGGGTTATACCATGTTACCGTTTTCAGCTGTAAAATACAGGACAGTCTAGTGCTAAATTTATATTAAGGAGTCTACAGCCATGAAACGGAACAAGATATCTTCATTCCAAAACGGAGCTGTACATATGAAAGTGTAAAAGTGCATGTATCTAACAAATTATCTTAACTATATACTATAACTTATAACAGTTGCAGGTTGCTTACAGATATTAATTACTGAATTTTTGTAGGGGTATTTTATTTTAAAGTGGCAATTAGTATTTGCCTGATGAATTTGTGATAATGTTGATTACAAAGTTGTTCTTTGAACGGCAGTTTAGTTGTAATGGTTCACAGTTTTTGTAATGAAATCTGCAGGAAATAGGATTATGATGTATATGAACTCATTCACCCCTGAAGACACATTTGAACTCTTCCAATTCATAGGTTGGAATAGTTCATTATTAAATTTCAGGGGTGAAAGAGTTAAACCTCTTTACTTATTATTCAGCTGATATGATATGCAGTACTTAACATTAATAAGTTCTCAATTGTTTGGCATATGTACTGACCACATTTAGGTCTCGATGATATATTCAGTTTTAGAAAGTGCAGAGTAATGTATGGGATGAAAACAAGTGCTTTATCTGTGTGGTCACAGACATCTTTGTTCATTTTCATTAAAGTATCGGTGACATCATGTTCAGTTACAATTATCATGATATGTAACACTAGGGGGAAAATCTTGTGTTCATGACCTGTGTGAAACCTTCCGTGAGTTTCTTGTTTAATAGTGTCACATTTCCTAGTGTCCCCCCCCCCCCCCCCCCCCCATACTACACCTTGGTGAAATCCATTGCGGTGTTGTATGAAGGATAGGCTAGAAGTAAGCATTGTCCATTCAGTCATTGTGATAATAGCTGCCAGCTAGAGATGTCAAGTCCTTACATTTTTTATCATTATTATTATATGACTGTCTTGGGTTGTGTAAGTCCAAAACATAATTGCCTGATATTATCACGTGTAATTAGCTATGCAGTATTGCTGGTTGTAAAAAGCTTCAACAAAAGTTCAACATCCTTCCATAAAATTATATGTAAGGTCGAATAGCAGGGATAGATTTATGTTTAACATAGTTAATTTTGTTTTGTTTATAAATAAAAGGTAGTAAATTGTGATAACAGCCAACTTTAGTATCTCAAGGCTGTGTGAAGTACCGAAGTATCTTGCCTGCATATTTATCTATACTCACCTCAAACGACGAAGGCTTGTGGGAGTGACAATGGAACTTTATTTGTCAGCTATTTATGATCGTCACAAAGGTGGACTCTGCATGTTTTCTCTACTTACGTCTACTGAACTATCACAATATCAGCTAAACCATGGCCTGTCCATTGATGCAAAAATGCTTGCTCCAAATAGTATTGTAGATTATATTATTAATCTGAGATGTCTCATGGAAAACGTATACCATCTATTAAATGAATAATGATATGTAATTGTCAAAATAAAATCATTGGAGTAATGGTATATAGATTTGGGTTATTTATTGTCTTCCTACCAAAGCAATCCTGTCAGATTTGTTTACCCCCACTACGAAAGAATCTTTTATACTCTAGGGGTTATTCTCATTTTTTCCCCTCTCTGCACCCCTGGAATATGTTATAGCAAAATTGAAGACTTTGTGAGCACCATCTTGTGGATGAGAAGGGAAGACTAGTTTTATCCTTTGATGTATAGCAAAAGAATGTGTTACAGTAAATTTTAATGGCTTTGAAGACAGGTGTCTCTCCTCTATAATCTTCAAAGGACATGTACCATACTAGCGATTGGTCAAGTTTTTTTCACCCGAGACTAATCAAATAAGCTGCATGATCAATTTTGCTACGACATATTCCAGAGAGGCAGAGAAAGTGAGATTAACCCCAGGAGTATCCAGGATGCTACGAGAGTGATTTGTTCATGTATTGGTAAGATTTTGCGAGATCTTGCAGCAGCAGAACTTTCTTTTCAAAATGGATGCTACATTGTAACTGGTCATGTTACAGTAAAAAGTGACAATGTTGTGGGAGTTTTCCCAAGACAATCATGACCAACAATGTGATAAATGAAAAATGGATGGCACAGACTCGGAGTTGATGACTTTTTTTTACAGTCAATTTTGATGCTTACTTTGTGAGGTTAGTGACATAAAGACAGAAACTGAATCAACAAGAACTTATTGAATTGAATAATGGAACTGCTATTTCCAGGTTGTGTTTTGGATCAGTTGGACTTGAAACAAGGGACAAATCAAATAACATTACAGAGACGGTTGGCCTATCCTGAATCAGGAACTGATGCTAGACCAACAACCAACAACTACCTAGTTATTTAAACGCTGAAGGGCACAAAGCCTTTGGTCAAAAACAGTCTTCTTTTACCTAGTAATTTAAACGCTGAAGGGCACAAAGCCTTTGGTCAAAAACAGTTTTAAACATAACCTCTCTATATCTCGAAAGAAATGCAAAATAATAATTATATAGATTCTAATAATATTAATAATAATTGGAGATTCTTATATACTGCTTTATCACAACCTAGTTCAGAGGTCTTCTCAAAGGGGTTCACAAATTATTATCCGTGGTTATAGGGCATTTGCAACCAGCCAAAATCTTTCTCAACTCCCTGGGGAGCATACAGCCAGTGTTATCATTTCGGCGCTCACAGCTAGCATTCTACAATTCTAGCACTGCCCAACCACGTACTCATTTACAACTGAGTAGACTGGAACAAGCAGAGTAAAGTATCTTTTTCAAAGATGCAACACATCGCTGTGCCGTGACTTGAACCCACAACCCTAGGTCACGAGCCTGGCGTCCTATCACCAGACTACCGTATCTCCTTAAACCTCCCAGCAAACCAATTTCAAAGTGAATGGCATCAACAAGGTCTCTGGAGACCAGCAACAAACTTTTTAAGTGCAAACAAAAATTACACCTTGTGTGCCCAGTCGGAGAGACAGTAGAGAGGAGGCTGTCCTCTGTCGGCTCCGTACTGGTCACGCTTATCTCACTCGTGCTTATCTGCTAAATAGGGAGATCAACTTATATGCCACACATGTGACTCTTCATTTACAGTGGAACCCATTTTAATAGAATGTTCAGATTTTAGATCAATTTATTATAAATACTTACATGTCACAGACATAAAAACCCTTTTCACTTCCATAGACTTTGAGGCATTATTCAACCAACTATATAAAAGACATGAGTCTGTTTTATAAATTGTGATTCCATTAACTGACAGGACCTTTTTTATGGCATTCATCAATATCTCTTTCCATTTCTATATTTACAAATTTTTTAACTAAATTTTCATACTTTACCTCCATGCACTATTTTAACTCTCTAAGCCTGTCCTGCTGCTGATTTTAAAAGATAAACAACATTTGATATGTTTTTAATTATGATTCCTCTAATGGTTGCCTAATACTTACCATTCTTCAGTTATGATTCTTCAGGCCCAAAATGACCATAGTTATTCGATGACGGTTAAACTCAAACAAACTGTAACCTTGAAAGTAGGTCAACGTCCTGTGATTATGACTACCCGTAAGCTCTATGTCACTCTATTCCAGTTACCTACTGGCCAAATATCAGGATCCAAAACATTATGGATGTTAGAGAGAAGACTCTGAAAGTATCATGAGGGTTTTTCCATGTTGATCTTTGACCCTGTTCAGTGCTTTAAAGTTCATACGACCTCAAGACAAAATGTTAAAAAAGGATTTGCACTGCTAGACTACATAACATTGGGATATCATGGCTCCAGGCCCTGTGAGTTTTTACATAACGCTGTTATATTCAGTGCATTATTCCTGGTACCTACTGAACAAATGGGCTTTATGGAACTTATAAACATTATTCTTAGAGCTATTCTATCCCATGTTGATGATATTTGACTACATCACAATATACATGTATTAGGAAAAGATTTGCACAGCTGGTCTGCTACACAACACACTAAAGCATCAAGTCTCGAGATATATATTGCCTCATATATATGATATTTGAAAATATTAAAAGAGTATTTATCTATTACAGTCCATGCTGATACACATTTGACCCTCGCCAATGTTCAAAGTTGACATTGGACTTTATTCACACTGCTGGTCTACATTCCCAGGTATCACACTACTTAGTGACACTCTAGACAGTATTGTTCTTAAGATAATTTGTTAAAAGTTTATCATATTCAATATCCATAACCTTGAAAGCAGGTCAGAGTCATCTGCAGGGGGTGACTATACATGTATTAGCATTCTATCCTTGGTACCTTTTTAGGCTTTTGGCCTATTACCTGTATCAGGATAGTTGGTCTTTTACTTTTCAAGAAGAAGTTGAACAAAGAATGGAGGTGAGGCGGTAAACAATGGACTACAGATGTTGCACCATACCATAAGCTTACAGGCACTTTGTCAGGTGAGTTAAAAATAGGTCAGTTTTATTTCATTATATTTGAACGTATTGAGAGGTGCGCATTGCATACAAGAAAAAACAACTGAATAACAAAATGCCTGAAGATGCTCACCTGATTTATTTGGTCTTTCTTACTCAAACTGTGTAGCACTCTAGGCCAGCAAGCCACTGTCAATATAGCATTGTTCTTGATTATTTGGTTTTCCAGAAGAAATCATTTGGACATTAAAAAAAAGAGGCCCAGGGGTCTTCATAGCTCACCTGGTATTTCATTTTCAATTTAAAACCTACCCAGTACCTGATATACCAGTCCCAGTACCTTATATACCAGTTTATCAAAGGAGTACAAGTTGCAAGAAGGACTACATGTAAATCTATTTGGGTGGATAAGACACCAGAAACATGAGTGCATTCTTCATGTCCAGCTAAGGATTTTTAGCTCACCTGCCTGAAGGGTGTAGCACCCCTAGGGCCAATCAGGGAGAACAAGGAAAATGTATAAAACCCTTCTCCTGTGAAATAGATGTATTTGAACCCATTTTGTGTAGAGCATCCTTAGGCGAAAGGGACTCAATTTTAAGCTCACCTGGTCCGTTCGTCCGTCGTGCATCATCCGTCCGTCCCTACTTTTCCTAAAGAGGTGAAACCTTTAGAATCCTTCTTCTATCGTTGGGATTAAGGGATTCTATCCTAATTTCGTCTTAAGCATCCTTGGGCCAAGTCTGAACGGGACTTTATTTTGTATAAACGGTGGGTGTGGCCCCCCTGTGGGCAGAGGGGTGGGGTCGAATAGGGGAAATAGAGGTAAACCTTTAAAATCCTTCTTCTACCATAGGGATTAAGGGATTTCATCCCAATTTTGTCTGGAGCATCCTTGGGCCAAGGGGACTCAATGTTGCATAAATGGTAAGTGTGGCCCCACTGGGGGCAGAGGGGTGGGGCCGAATAGGGGAAATAGAGATTAACTTTTAAAATTTAAAATCCTTCTTCTACAATAGGAATTAAGGGATTTCATCCCAATTTTGACTTGAACATGCTTGGGCCAAGGGGACTCAGTTTTGTATAAAAGGTGGGTTTGGACTCCCTGTGGGCAGAGTTGTGGTGCCCAATAGGGGAAATAAAGATAAAAAAAAATGAAAACCTTAGGGATTTTCTCCCAATTTAGCCTGGTTTATCCTTGGGCAAAGGGGACTTAATTTTGTATAAATGAAGTTTGAGGTCTCTCTTGTTGCTGAGAGTTGCAGGGCCCAATTTTTCTGTACCATTGGAGGGATTTTATGTCATAAGAATAATTTCCCATGGTTGCTTTAATTCATTATCCAGGTCAGCGATGCAGGCCCTCTGGGCCTCTTGTATATAAATGGAAGGTATTTGGGGCAAAGGGGCAGGGCTAAAAAGAGGTAACTTGGTCATAATGCTTAAAGTCAGTTGAAGGGCTGACCCCTTGGTCTGACGGGCGGGGCTAAAAGAATTTTTAACTTCGACATCATCTAGATACCTACCCTATAACCATATAAACAAGAGGCCCAGAGGGCTTGTATTGCTCACCTGAATATTTTTAAAATAATTGGTATGTAGGTGTTGTAAGTACATATGAAATTTCAGAAAGATCCATCCAGTACTTGAGATATAGCTAGATCAAACTTCAAACAGAGCCCCACCCGTATGCCCCTAGAGGGTCCCCCTATCGGGCCACGCCTCTCAGGGGCCAGACCCCCTGTTTATACAAAATTGGTTCCCCTTTACCCAAGGATGCTTCAGACCAAATATGGAACAAATCCTTTCATTCCTAAAAAAGATGAAGGATTTTAAGAATTTGCTATTTCCACTATTGGGCCCCGCCCCTTAGGCCCCGCATGGGACCGACCCATGGTTTATACAAAATTGGTTCCCCTTTACCCAAGGATGCTTCAGACCAAATATGGAACAAATCCTTTCATTCCTACAGAAGAAGAAGGATTTTAAAGAATTTGCTATATTTCCCCTATTGGGACCCGCACCTCTGAGGCCAGACCCGCGGTTTATACAAAATTGGTTCCCCTTTACTCAAGGATGCTTCAGACTAAATATGGAACAAATCCTTTCATTCCTACAGAAGAAGGAATTTAAAGAAACGGGCAGGTGAGCTAAAATCAATGTAAATGGCATCAGGTGAAGGTCATTACAGGTGGTACACAATATAAACATTCAAGATGATCAATGTGCAAATAAAAATGTTAGCATAATGCAGACATCTTAAGTATGGCAGCCTGACAGAATACTGACACTCTCGATAGCACAAGACTCCTTTCAATAACATTTACAATCTTATAACTGTTCCATTCCACATCATTGTACAATGTGAAGTACATGTTGATGTAGCACATTGATGAAAATTAGCATCCATAATGGTACAAGTTCACAAACCTTTTCTGCCAGATGAGCAGAAATAATAACAAGAGGTCTAGGGAGTCTATACCACTCACTTACATACTTCAACAATCCTCAGAAACATTCTCAAAAATAGTAATATTACAAATATTCCCCATTTCGGGTTCTGCCTCTCGGTACCAAGAAGAACAACACATTTACCTTATATAACATTTCATTTCCTGGTCCCAAGAAAGCTTCATAGCAAATTTAGTTGAAATAATCAACTAGTCAAGACTTAGAGGAGTAGACTTTTAAAGATTTGATATTTTCCTTCCCTTTTGGTGTTTCTCCAGGGTTGCTGCCCTCTTCCTTATACAAAAATAAATTGATTTCAATATCCCAAGGACCAAGTACGCTTAAAAACATTAGGCCCAATGTGGCCGACTCACTCACCTGTTTTTGTTATCTCTCACTTGTAACGTACCTTTAAGTGGACTAACATCTATGACTAAGTCATTTAAGGACGCCGGGCTCGTGACCGCCGGACTCGTGACCAAAGGGTTGCGGGATCGAGTCACGGCACGGCACTGTGATGTATCTTTGAGCAAGATACTTTACTCCGCTTGTTCCAGTCTACTCAGCTGTAAATGAGTATGTGTTTGGGCAGTGCTACAATTGTTGAATGCTAGCTGTTAGCGCCGAAATGGCAGCTTCGGCTGTATGAGAAAGGCATTGGCTGGTTGCAAAGCCCCTATAGCAACGGATAATAATTTGTGAACCGCTTTGAGACGACCTACGAACTAGGTTGTGATAAAGCGGTATATAATTAAGAACCTCAAATTATTATTATTATTATTATTATTATTCAAAAGAACATGTGAAAGATTTATACATATTTGACCCCTGTGATCTTGAATGTTTAACAAAGTCATTAAGTTGAATAGACTTGCCAAATATCACCACACTAGATCTTTTGTTTATTGAGATACAGGTTTATTCACATTTGGCCATATGTGACCTTGAAATAAAAGTGGGTCAAGATCATCCACATGAACAAACTTGATAGGTCATCATGCTCCTGGCAAAACATCACCACCTCAGTTTTTTTTTTTTTACAAATATTTTATTCCCCCCAGCCATTTTTTCATCAATATGTATATACATATACTGCTTCGAAGCAGATATATATATATATAAATATTTTGATAGGGGATGCCAGGCAGGGTTGGGAGCCCTTGGGTCTTCCCCTGAACAATATGGTGTCCTCACACAGGAGGGTTCTCATTCAACATCCATCAGTCAAACAATAAATAAACAAGAGGCCCATGGGCCTTAACGGTCACCTGATGTATTTATACAGAGAGTTAATTTTGTTTTTAACATGAACAGAAATATAATTCAAAGTGACAAAAAACAATAAAACCACCTTATTCAATATCTAGCATACAGATTTCAGACTAAAAAGTATTTGAAACTAGCACCTCTGATTCTAAACAAGGAAAATGAAGAAATTTTAGCACAACTGACTCCTTTGAGCCCCACCCTACAGCCCTTGGGGGTAGGGCTGGCTCAAAATTTTCAAAGTATCAAACTGTCAACTCAAGGTTATAATTCCAATCAAGTTATTAACATGTAATATTCAAAG
>NW_018407380.1:75036-77847 GCF_002113885.1 Mizuhopecten yessoensis | reverse complement strand
CATATCTGGGTCTTGAGAAGAAGATTTTTGAAATTTCAGTCAATTCAACCCTTTTTGGCCCAACCCTTCAGCCCCGGGGGGTCAGTCAGGGCTGACATGTGCATACCATCAAACTGCTATCCAATACAGATAATGCTAACCCAAATTGAATTACTTCTAATGGCAATTAAACAAATGTTGGTCCAAAATGTGATTTCCCTATATAAACTATAGTAAAGTTTACCCCCTCCACAGGGGGAAACGTGAGACCCCAGGGTCATGAAATTCACAATTTTAGTAAAGCACCTTAAGACCCTTCTATCTATGAAGAGTATTTGCAATGATTCTACCATATGTTGATCTTGAGAAGAAGATTTTTGAAATTTTTGTCAATTTTACCCTTTTTGGCCCCGCCCCTTAGGCCCCTGGGGGCTGGGGACCATATAATTCACAATTTTAGTTGACCTTTGGCCATGGAAGGTTTCTGCAAAATTTCATTGAAATTGCTTTAGGGGTTTTGGAGAAGAAGTCGAAAATGTAAATTGTTTACGAACGGACGAGGGACGACGACGGACAAAAGGCGATCGCAATAGGTCACTCGAGACTTTGTCTCAGGTGACCTAATAAAAAGTTGACGCCGCACCACGGCATAAGCTCACTTGGCCCCTACGGGAAGACTTACCGGTACCTTTGATTTTTCCACACATTGGGAACCACCACTTTCTCCAGGGTGCCAGGGTGGCCAACAATTGATTTCCATTGGCCCAAAAATGCTCAAAGTCCACTTGGGCTAAAGAAAATCCATATCAGATTTGGATTAAATCCCTAAATCAATATAGAAGGAGATGGAATTTTAAAGATTAATCCCCCCCCCCCCCCCCCCCCCCCCCCCCCCCCCCCCCCTTATAGGGCCCTTCCCTCTTCTGCTTCAGGGAACAACGCTCTCTGTTAATATACAACTTTGAGTTCATTTTGTCCCAAAATGATAGAGCCAGACTAAATCTACTCGGCCATTTTGGCCTTTTGGATGGATGTATGCCATACCCTAGTATTTCCAATATCCATAGAAAGGATGTCAGAAATGAATGAACAACGAATCCAAATGAATCACATACACAGTAGTATTTACCTGTAAGTGAAAATCTAGTTTTCCTATAAAGGTTTGTCAACATTCATCAAACTAAGTGATGTCTACATAACCAGTACTACCCACTATCATTGCATGTTCACAAGTGACACTGGTATTGGACATAGTTCATGGTAATACAGATCTAGACATACGACCCTACTCAGCAATTCCTTCTCTGCTTTCGAAACGCTTGATTCTGATTCGACAAATTTAGGACCGGTAGAATAACTGCTACCATGTCATGTTAATTGACAGATTACCACATGTACACAAATAACAAAAGAGCAGTCATTAATGTTAAGATATTTTAATTATGTAGGTTATCAGTTGCCTTACTATAAGCAATCACAAAAGAACTCTTTTATGTAATGGATCAAACAATGAAACATTGATACACCTATATACCAGATGGCTAATCATATTTACAAAATAGGACTAAAGAAAATGTTAAAGTAATTTTCGTTGTATTTTCATTTTGCAGTAATTAAGATGAATAAATATTTTTTTTTTATATATATCACAATTTAAAAAAAAATCACCACTGCACAAAAAGTTTATGTTTCGACTCGCATCTTGCACGAGACATTTAGAACACACTGGGTACTGCAGTGTACCCAAAATTCCCCTCCGGGGCCCTATCCATCCAGCCCCAGAGGTCAGACCAACGTTTTATACAGCTGTTGCATAGGGTTTAGACAGACCCCTATTGATTTTGAAGATTACTTTATTTTGAAATTTACCCTCATATACATGCTTGTATACATACAAGCATATTTGTATAATATATACAACTGTGCTAAAATAGTGTCAGCAGCAAGGAGTATTAACCCTTTCACCCCTATGTAACTTTAGTAGACTCTACTATGCATTGATATGGAGGGGTCCATTATGGTCTACAGTGGTGAAAGGGTTAACTCATTCACCCCTGAAATCTCATAATCAACCTTTCCAACCTTTGAATTGGAAGAGTTCAAATATGTCTTCAGGGGTGAATGAGTTAAGCATCCCTATAGTGTGGTTATGTTGTCTGCTAAGTATATTAGCTAAACCTCTGCTACAGGGCTTAGTTAAAGTGATACTATCAGTGTTCCTGAAAACACCAATTATAATACACAAATTGCACTGTAAAATCTCCCTTTAAATCTGGTGGAAATTAACAGTAATACTGTAACGGTCTTCGCCTCTCAGGCTCAACCCTTTACATGGAGAGCACGACTATTCTAAACTGTCACTTAATGCTTATGACAAGCCCCCAGGAAATTATATGGTATTTCCAAACCAAGTACCTAATGACTGACTAGTTCTAAGTAACTAAAGAAGAACCAGAAAGCATAAGATAAGTTTACGCACACCTTTACGGTTACCGTTTATTAAGGAACCCAATATCAAATTACACAGATACCTGCAGATACAACAATTCTACAGACTCCAAATTCTCTCATAATTATGATGTACAATAAAGGTAGAACTATGTCTGAACCCTGGATACCAGAACTTTCTGATATATGTAGGGGACAAAACAAGTCTATTTATCCCTACTGTAGTTTAGCTAATAACAGAAATGAACCAAGTGCCAATGAATGAATACTATAAAATCCCAACTCTATATGAATTAATATAGGATTAGCAAATGGATAAAATATAGATCTAGAATTATTCTGATCACTAGGCTCTATGAATCAATGATTCTAAAGTCAAACTCT
>NW_018407380.1:58207-70383 GCF_002113885.1 Mizuhopecten yessoensis | reverse complement strand
CCACATCTACAACTCTTTCGTACCGTTATTCACTCTCTGACTCGCAATCCAATACTTCCAACGCATCCCATATTTCCATCGAATCCCATATATCCAATACTTTCAATACACAACGGAATAAACACTCAAGTGACCCCGACTGACACAGTTCAAGAGGTCACGAGAGTTCACAAAATGGCGACGTCCATACACACTAGCAGGGTATACGTTCTCTGCAAAAACATTACATTTCTCACTCTCTCCAGACGGTTCTTACCCTGGACTAACGATTAACCAAGATAATCAAGGTATTTACATCTGAATAATAACCATACTGAACACTGGAAAACACTTAAATAAGAGTAAATACCGTTTGAATGGACATTGTGTTTAAAAACATGTGTTTGACAACTCCAAGATATTTACAACATTTAAACTACTGTCACACTGGTGGCACTACAGTCAGTGGCTATTATTGAACAATTCAGGGAAATATCATACTTCATGACAAACAATCCAGTAAAATACCACATTTTTACAATACTAAGTCTACACCAGCTATGTGGCCATTGGCTAGCTCCTGTTCACAATATGATAAATAGCACACAAATTGACAGACACTACATATACATATAGACAGAGCACAAGTAAAACACACAGATCACAATACATGTAAACGTAAAAACATTTTCATACACAAGATTACAGTTACATATACAACGTTTTTGAGCCTACCTGTAATCAAGTCTTCATCTTTAGAAATATATACATTACTGTAGTGTATACAGGATTTTTTTTGCCTTTTTCACCCTCCATAACAAGGGCCAATTTATCATTACAACGAACATCGTAAACAACACAATATACATAGTAGTTACAATGAAAATGTGAAAGATGAATTTGATATTGGAAGAAAATGGGTTTTACTGTCAAAGGTCGAAAATATGACTGGGCGATAATTTGCATACATATCACACACAAACACACACATATATATATATACACACTCCTATATACCACAATCACATATTACATGATGGTTGTTTTCCTACATCCTCATTGGTTGAATCATAATGACCTGGAGGTCGGTGATTGTGATATTGACTCTTGTCTTGCTAAGTTTAGAAACAGCAGGTCAATATTCACTTTATGACGTCATTTCAATTGTAACGTCACAAATATTTGAATGTATTTTCCTCCTGACAATCTTTATCCATTCTATCTTTTTGAATGATTGAAACATTATTTAGCATCTAATAAAACGAGGACTTTCATTTCTTCTCGGTCAATATCACTTTCGCAGGTCCATATATAACCACATATTCAGCCCAACAAAGTCCATAGTTGATTAATATCACACTGACATATGTACAGCCATTGTAAGCTATTCATTAATAACATATAACAAAGGAGACTATGGTATGGGGGAGGGGCTTGTGTATAAATATACTGTAATTTATAAGTCTGTATAAATTACACAGATAATCCAACCTGGTACAGATGTTTATCAAACTTCCATACACCAATACTTCAATGGATAAATGTTGTTGTTTTTTGTTGTTGTTTTTTTCATCAATTTCATGCTTCCCTCAAATCTGTATATATATATTCAAATGCAATGTTACCCGTAATAGTTTTGATATATGGTCTGTTTTGCCTAGTATATACTTTTATCACTTCAGACATATATTGCACGTATAATTCACATTTAATATGAAATTAAATCAAATAGGGTAAACACGGTTTGTCTGTTTAACAGATAATAACCTGGAATACCCAGTACAGTATCATCAGAGAACATAATCAACCTAACAATCTTCACTCAGGCTATAATGTCATAGAATCAAGTTTGTTTTTGTTTTTTTTTACAGAATTCTATCATTTCCTTCATCTTCTGTTATATACACAGCAAAAACTATACATAATATATACACAAAGAACACCAGTGGACCCAAGTGAATATTTTCCCCCTCCCTTGGTATAACTCGTCAAAGTCTTATCTTAAGGCAATATTCAATCACAACAAGCTCAGGATAGGTTGGTTTCTTTATTGTAGGTCTACCGGTTTCGCCCGAACATGTGGGCTTCTTCAGAACTGAAGGGTAAACACTGGAGAGTTCCACTGTCTCACAATAACCTTTCCCTAATTTTTGTTTTTAAACAGTCTGTAATCCCAACTTTTTGTCATCTGTATGAGGCTCCTTAACCCACTGACATTAATGACACCTCCCTTAAACTCTCATCATAACAGGTTAATATTACATGCTACAGATGTTTTTTGTTGATGTTGCTATTAACATGAACTTTACTTGTATAAATTATGGTTCACACAGGTCTTGCAAAACCTAGACTTTGATGATTGTTTAAGGTCCCATAGGAGCAACACAATTGAAATGCATGAGAAAAGATCTCGAGAAAAAGAGGATGATTGGAGAAATCCTGAGGATACCTAAAAAAAAAGTTGATTCCTTGAAACGTTGAAGACTATTCATTTCTTGCTGAATAAAGAAACTAAACATGACAAATATATTTATCCTTAAACTGCTTTTTGTTTGTGATTTAAAAATGGCACTTCGTTTTTCAAAATTACCTTAGAGACCCATGATTAAACCTTAACCGTTGAGCCAAGAAGTTTGTATGAACCCAGTTGTCTTCAACACTGTTCGATTTGAGCTTGACAAGGCTAAACAAATGAAAAGTTTGAATGAAATGATAATGACTTAAGCACCCTATACAGCCATTCCAGATAGATCGTAGCCAATCTCCCAACAGTAAATCTTCACACAAACATAGTAGCATCCCGAACTTCAAAGAGGTTATTGCAAACATATACAATTCGGTGATAGGCTACGATCAATCTGGAATGGCTGTAATTTTTTATAATATTTATGATCCAAATGATACCCTAACCGTCGCTTTCATGGGGCCACGACAGATTGGACACTTTTTGAGAGCAGGAGCACACACAGGACAGCTGACAAGATGACCACAGGGCAAAAAGACAATGGCCACTGGGTTTTGGAGACATATCTTACACGAAATTCGCTCCTTCATTGTAGCAATCTCTTGTTCCAGTCGAGCTTTTGGTACTGTAATAGAAAACAAAGTTACAATATTAAATCTAACAAAATATTGGTCTACTGGTATCCTCTTTAAAATCCTCTCTAAAATTCTGTTTAAAACTAGTGTTGTTTACCCGCTGGTGTATCTCACCTGTTATTTACCTGCTGGTGTATCCAACCTGTTGATTACCTGCTGGTGTATCCAACCTGTTAATTACCTGCTGGTGTATCTAACCTGTTGTTTACCTGCTGGTGTATCCAACCTGTTGTTTACCTGCTGGTGTATCCAACCTGTTGTTTACCTGCTGGTGTATCTAACCTGTTAATTACCTGCTGGTGTATCCAACCTGCTGTTTTCTTATTTCTTTCTTTTTTTGTTCTGGTGTGTTCTTATAAAAATGCTTGTTTGTTATGCCTCCTAGGGTAATTACATTGTCCAGTTGCAGTGCCCTTTGATTTCAGCAGAAGTTTAAACCCTTACATAATACACCTACCTGATAATTTACCTTTGTTTTAAATCCTTGAATATACTATTGTAACCATATTGCTGAATCACGTTTTCCTGAACTTGATGTGTGTTTCATCTGGTTTATATCTCTCAGACTTGATTTGTTTTTTCCTAACTCCCTGATGTGTATTACTTTAAACCTGATAATAATTTTTAATTAAGATGTACAATCAGTATATCTACCTGACATTTTGTCGAGTAAGACTTGTTTGGGATGCCGCTGTGCTGGGACCACATAAAGATCAGGATCTAAGTCTCCAACATCTTCCTTGTCCATGATCATCTTCATTAACTTCTTCCCACTCATTGAATGCCAACCTAGATAAGAAAGCCAAACCACTGCTTTACTACAAAGTTATAGTCTGCCTTCACCACTAAACAGTGACATGCACATACAGAGAAAACAATGTAGGACCCACAAACTCTATGCATGCTTTAACAATTGAGCTACCTGGTCGCTGTTAAACGTTCCAGTCCAGTTTCGGTACATTACTCCTTTTTTTTCCAAAGTCATCGCCCCTGAAAACAACACTATTTACAACCCAGGTTCAGGTATTCCCTTGCCAAGCAATCACCCAGTATTTGTACCAAGGGTGGGTCACATGCACCTCTGTATCAGGAAAGAAAAATGCACAGCTAAACCGAGATTTGAACCCAGGACCTCCAAACTCTAGACGGACGCTCTAACAATTGAGCTTCCTGGTCACCGGTGAATGACCCAATCAAATTCCGCTACACTTACATGGTTCGAAATGACCAATAGGCTACCTTGTTCTGTTTCCCTAGCAAACTTATTCAAACTCATTAAAACAAGTCTTTGAAAAAGGTGACATGTATATGTGAAGTGACTTTATACCTTCTAGTTTCAGGAACTCATCCAGACATTGTTTGACCACCCGTGGTAAGTAGCCCATGTTCAGAACACTCTGGGCTGCATCACACAGAAGTGGGTTTTTTCTTTCTGCATCAGATGGAAACTGATCAGGTCTTCCTGCAACAGAAAATGAAACATGAAATTATTGGCCTGCAACAAACATAAATGTATACCTCTTCAAAATCCAGTACGAGAGACTTTACATCTAAACTCATTGGTTTGTGAAGAACAATTTCAAACTAATTGTCGGAAATCATGGAGAAAATGAATTAACATAAACAATCAGAGCCACTGGGAGGATCTTTCTTGTCATCATGCTTAAATATATTCATTATTGCTGCATCACACTAGGATATAAGGGTCTTGTGGCTTACATTGTTAAAACCAATCTCCTATGGGAGTTACTCCCCTTGCATCACTATAATAAAAATTGGCCGGAGTTCTTCTTAAATCCATTATTTTCTTTTTAATTTTAATCTGTATCAACTTATGCACAAACTAAGGTCTTTAAGAAACTTCCAAAATATTCTACTGAAGAGTCATCTATATCCTTAAGAAAAGACAGTGTTAAATATGTGGGTTTTTTTCTTTTTAAATTAGGTGTGTAGTATTGATTTAATGTTTTCCGTCATGATGTGTTCAACATTACATCTCGCTGTGAAAATAACACCTGCTTAGAAATAACCCTTATAGATTATGTCCCCAAAATCTAAGCTAAGTTAATTGTTTTGTTTCTAAAAGTACAGTGATTTCATCTAATTGAATAATATCTACAGTGCATCAGTAGAAACTACTAATTAACTTGATAATCATGTAATTTAAAAGCATTTGTTTCTTTTATTATTGATATCAATTTTTATATTTTAATAGTAATGGGATACTTGGAGATGTTCTCATTATAGGATGTCGTGTACAGGTTATTGATATTTAATTATGATATTCAGGAAATAGATGATGAAAGACACTTCCTCGTAAAATATCCACAATATGAAGATATTAGGTTTGAACTTTTTTCCATGGCAACGGGAAAAATTCCAGACTTCACAATGTTAGACGAGGAACAGAAATTCATCACCATAATGTACTGTAATAGCATCCAGACTCAGCTTTCAACTTGTTTATTACAGTAGACGCAAAGCACATATAGTGCAGTGATATCATCTATTTCATACAGTACAGTGATATCAACTAGGTGAATAGTATCTATAGTGCACCATTAGAAACTACTAATTAACTTGATAATCATGTAATTTAAAAGCATTTGTTCTCTTTCTTTTTTTATTGATATCAATTTTTATATTTTAATAGTGATGGGATACTTGGAGATGTTCTCATTATAGGATGTCTTGTACAGGTTACAGATATTTAACTATTATGAAACCACATGTCGATCGTCCTGAAATACTAAAAAGTTTTTCCTTGGTAATGTTTTATAGACGGAACACAACAGTAATGTCTTTTTATGAGTATTTTAGGTGAATTTATTTTTACGATGAAGTGATATGTATCATGTGTTTTAATAGTGTCTCGTAGGTCAGCATTTGGCCGGATATTAATTCCTGTTAATGGTTTTTATATTGTATTTGTTTTACTGTGAATTAATATGTGACACTTTAATAAAATAATTTTATTATTATTATTATCTTACCTGGACGTTGTGATGTGACAAGATCACTTTGTGGGTTTGCTCTGTCCGTTTCTGTCTGTTCTGCCTGATAGCCTACAGCATTATTTTCATTCCAATGCCGTTCATTGTTTTCTCTTAGAGCTTGTTGCTGGAATAGTCCATCAGAAGATGCTTCTTATTATTAAATACACCAGGTCAATCAGA
Organism: Mizuhopecten yessoensis; assembly: GCF_002113885.1. Classification (NCBI taxonomy): domain Eukaryota; kingdom Metazoa; phylum Mollusca; class Bivalvia; order Pectinida; family Pectinidae; genus Mizuhopecten; species Mizuhopecten yessoensis. Next base: position 64,129 of record NW_018407380.1, on the reverse strand, counting down.
CATTACCACTTCTATATAAGACACAGTTATTGATATTTCTAACTGTTACATACTTTTGCATCACAAAATTTGTATACCTGTTTCTGTGAAACTGAAGTTCCTACCGGTACATACACCACCTGACTTTTAGAAAATTTTACAATATATCTGGTGCAATTTAATGAATCTTAAGCCTGGACCTTCCATCTCCAACCCTTGATTTACTAACATAACTGTCAAATCCAACCATCACAACCGACCCCAACTGTAAGAATAAATATCCCTTGATATCTATAGAGTCAACTTTAAAGGCAAACTGTCTTGATGTCAGTACATGTAGTTAAAGCCACGCTTTCTCTGTATGTTTTTTGAATAATTGAATCATTTAATTCACTTATATTTTAAAATCAAATTAACTGTAAAGATCAAACAACACTATATTATATAGATCTGAATGAGGGTGACCCTTACCAGCTCAGCATTGCGGACAGCATCTTGAACAAGATCAACAAAAGATTGACCTTTCTTCTCAAGGACGTATGCACACTTGGGTGACCACCGTGCGTGTTCTACCCAGGCGTTGTCATCTTTGTCCCAGTTCCTTAACCCAATCCCACACAAAAAACACCTTACACTGTCTCCATTCACTGTAACATAATACATGAAGGGTTGAAAGGTCAATTAAGTATATACACATATATACATGTTTTTATATATTGCTTTACAGATTTATCTTACAAACCTTTGCAAAATGAAAACTCAAACAAGAGATGATATTTCTGAACATGTGTGTGAAGTTTTTTGACTATCAGATAACAAATGAAGTCTTTAGAGCAATTTCTATCAAAATTCTATTTATAGTAATGGTGACGTAGCTTTGGAACGCAGAAGGTCGTAATGCAAACCTAAGTAAGAGGTGATGTTTCTGAACACGTGTGAAGTTTTGTGACAATTGGATAAAAAGTGACATCTGTAGAACAATTTCTATAAAACAATATTTATAGTAATGGTGATCCAGGATCTCAAATAAGAGTGTTGTTTAAGAACAAGTTGGGTTAGGTTTTTTGATGATCGAATAAAAAAGGACGCCTGAAGAGCAATTTCTATCAAACACCAATTTTTAAAATTCTATTTATAGTAACAGTGACCTTGCTTTTGACCACAACGTATGAATGTACAGGCGAATCCCTATATACCCTATATATTACAACTCGGAGACATAATAGTGTATACAGCCATACATGCATCATGCATGTATACAAATTATATCATCAGAAAAAATAATTGCTGATAAAACATACATGAAAAAAAGAATCCAGCCCCTGACATCATTTCTGGTGACTGTTGGAGTCGTGCTGGCCAGTTTCGGAAGGTTCCACGCCTCTTTGGTTCATCTGCATACTCTGGGTGTTTGGCTATTCCTTGGTATAATCGCTGATTCCTTGACACAGGATTTTGCTGTTGCTTTGAAGCATTTTGTTCAACATTTGCTGCTGAGTTTACAGAAGTTTGACTAGAATTTGATGTGTTTGTCTTTGCCTCTTGTCCATTAGGAGAATTTGTATTCCGTGGAACAGTCACATTAGGAGAGTTCGTATTTCTCCCAACATCCACAGTTTGTGGTCCACCTGCATTGTCACTTACCACAACATCATCAAGTTTATTGTCTTGTAAACACACATTGGAGTTATCCCCCCTATGTTCATTATATGCTGCAGTGCCTGTAGCCCCTAAGTCATCCTCAACAGTGACAGGACTATGGTCAGCTTCAAGACTGTCTAGACTTTCATAGGAGGTAGATATCACAGAATCTTCCATGGTGTTTTATATTCTGTAAAATGAAAATATTCACAAGTAAACAAGAGATCCTAGAAGGAACTTGGCGCCCCATCATGAAAGGATCATTATCTGATTTACAAAAAAAGATATTTCACATTCTTTGTTCTTCATTTTTATTACAGGTACTATTACCAATTCCCACATTGGAATTCTTAAATGGGAAGTGTCATATGTGATTTGCTACTCTTGCAAATGTTATTATATAAGAATTGCATAACCTATATATGCAAAATGCTATAAATTTACAATTCTTACATAAAAATTGCTGCCAATGAAGGAAAATTTTCATTAGGGTCAGGGGTGTTTTTAAAAGAGGGACCAAGGGGAGATTTCAGAAAGATCTCGCCAGTACTTTATGAGAAGCTTTATAGAGATAACAAAACTAAACTGTCAAAATCCAAGATGGCTACCTGTTGACCATTTCATTTTTCCAATCAGTCTCAAAAGTATAGGTGCACAACTACAGACCAAAGGAAATTCACATATTGGATTTCACAAAATAACCCCAAGAACATTCTAAGAAAATAGTAATAAAAATTCTTAAATGTCAAATAATAATAATAATTCAAGGTTCTTATATACCGATTTATCACAACCTAGTTCTTAGGTCGTCTCAAAGTGGTTCACAAATTAAAAATCCAAGATGGCCACCTATCGGCCATTTCATTTTTCTAATCAGTCTCAAAAGTAAACGTGCACAACTACAGACAAAAGGAAATTTACACATTGAATTTAAAAAAGATCCTGTCAGTACTTTCTGAGAAATAGTAATAACAATACTTTAATGTCAAAATCCAATATGGCCACCTGTTGGCCTTTTCATTTTTCCAATCAGTCTTAATAGCAATTGTGCACATCTGAAGACCAAGGGGAACCTAAATATCAAATTAGAGAAATATCTTGAGTTCTTTCTGGAAAGAGCAATAACAAATCTAAATTGTCAAAATCGAAGCTTGCCACGTGTTGACCATTTTATTCTTCTGATCAGTCTCAAAAGAAATATGCACAACTAGGAACCATGGCAATCCCTCCAGTACTTTCTAAGAAAAAGTGATAACAAACCGTGACTGTCAATATCCAAGATGGCCACCTGTCAGCCTGTCTCATATTTATATATAATTTTGTTTGTAGTTTTTATTTTCTCATATCTCCTCTTTAAGGATGTACTCGTTTGAGAAGTCAAAAAATTTCAGTATAAACCTTTTTTCTTACATGTATATGCATTTTTGGAAAAAGAGTGTTAATGGCATAGCAGAAAATGCCAAAAAGATATCATATGCATGTCCATGTGCACGTTTTTGTGCTATGATCGGTCAAAGATACCAATTTAACCTATTATGTGATTTTAGGTGATATTTTTGTTTTGACCATTTGCAGAACAAATTCATAAAATATCTTCCAAGTGTGGTATCAGATATGTATGAATGTTTGCAGAATTGATAAAATTAGTATTTTCTTTTAAAAGTTTGGAAGGAAAATTTCTTAAATTTATTCTTTCAACTCAGAAAAGAGATTTAAGTTACCCCTACCCCTTATTTTTCAATGGGGGTCTCTGTGTACTTCCCTTTTTGTTCCATTACTATTTGTGTGTTATTGTTCATCTTTTTTGGGGGGTCAAAAATAAAAAGTGCTTCAGTTACACTAAATATGTAAAAAGAAAATACCAATAACATTTAATTTTCCACTTTGTTGCATACTATTTTCATCATATTGAACAGTATAAAGCTGTACAGTAATAATGTACCTGCTATAACTAAAACTGACGACACAATGAGGATTTCAGTGATCAATCCAGTGTCAAAAAAGTGCAAATACACATTTTCAAAATATGGCCACCAATTTGGTTATTTTTTTCTAAATTCTTTTTAAAAAAGTTATACAAACAACAAGCTTCTAGTTTTTTGACACATTTTTCAGATGTGTGTTTGCTTGTAAAATTGGTCCTAATTTGTTAAATATTACGAAAACCTGTTACAGGAGATCAAAAACACTTAATGTGAAAGAAATAGAATTGATCATTGCAATATGAGAAAGATCTGTTTAGTTCTTCCTTTAGCCATTTCATTTTTATGAGCAGTCTCAAAATATAACATGCACAGCTAGCTAGGGACCAAGGGCAACTTACATCGCGTACTGCCTTAGAAATAGCGATAACAAACCTTCTCTTACAAAATCCAAGATGGCTGCCTGTCGGCCATGTTGTTAATTAAATCAACCTCAAAAGTTGCCCTGCACAACTAAGGACAAAGGGGAATCTACATATAAGATTTGAGAAAGATCCATCGCGTACTTCCTGAGAAATAGTACTAACAAACCTTCACTATCAAAATCCAAGATGGCTGCCTGTCGGCCATGTTAATAATCTGATCAGTCTCAAAAGTTGCCCTGCACAACAAGGGACCAAGGGGAACCCACATATCAAGTTTGAGAAAAATCCCTCTTGTGCTTCCTGAGAAATAGCGATAACAAACCTTCACTATCAAAATCCAAGACGGCTGCCTGTCGGCCATATTGTTTATCCAATCAGTCTCAAAAGTTGCCCTGCACAACTAGGGACCAAGGGGAACCTACATATCAAGTTTGAGAAAAATCCCTTTTGTACTTCCTGAGAAATAGCCATAACAAACCTTCACTATCAAAATCCAAGATGGCTGCCTGTCGGCCATGTTGTTTATCCAATCAGTCTCAAATTCAAGAAAGATCCCTCCGGTACTTCTTGAGAAATAGCGATAACAAGAATTGTTTAAGGACGGACGAAGGACTACGGACCCAGGGTGATTTGAATATGAATAGCCCACCATTAAAAATTAAAACTGAAAAGCGTTCATCAATGAAAAGTTTAGTTATGGTGATCAAACGAATAACAGCTAAGCTATAGACAATAGAGTTAGGTAGTGTTATATTGAGATAATACAAAGTTAGGCAGTTTTCACTTACAGTACCTTATGGTATGGTTTGTCCTGAGTTCATCCAAAATACTAACTAGTATTCAAGTTTCTCTACTTATTCAATATGTAATGAATATAAATATAGCTTAGGTAATTCATGTATTACCACTACAGTGTACTTAGAAATCTACAGAGCTCTATAAACAGTCCTTAGTCATTTAGGAAAATCTATTATATCATACTTATTTTTAGCTGTGATATACATAGCCCATATGTAAATTCCCAAACAACCTATTTTTAGAACTTGAGCAATTCCTATATATAGCTGGAAAGAGAACAGTGATTCTTTTATGATTTTGTTTCTGGAAAATCATAACCATACACAGGGATGTGTCAAGTTATCCCATTGATCGGTGAAAAATACACGAATGCAATTGAAAAGAATTAAAAACCGCACTCTATATACTGTGACTGTCCCTGCCATACATAATATCCTTTTCCAAATGTTGATAAGTCCCATTACTAAGAAAGTCCTGATAGTAAAAAAAAAAAAAACAGGAAAAGATACATGTAAAAAAACAGAACTCAAAATATCAAACATTTTGTCTCTTCAAAAGGATTTTAAAAATGATATATATAAATCAATATTTTTTGTTCTGTTTCCTTCTACTTAAAATGTTCCCCATCCTATAGGACTGGGAGTTCAAAACAGTCAAATAGATATCCAGAATATCAATCTATTTAACCACACAACAATTTATAACTTATTTCTTTACCAATTAATTTAACAATAACCTTTGGGAAGATCAGCGAAAAAACGATATTATAAAGAATCATCTAAAGTATTCAAAATAATTTCAAATGTGTTAGGGGTTTCGATCAACGTAAATATCATAATTAATTGGTGGTGACATTTTGACCGAAAGTTGATCAAACGGCTAAAACGTGTATTATAGCTGTCCCAATCACCTGCTCTCTGGATTGGCGCATGTGATAGTTTGTTTTGATTTATTAATTTATTATGTATAATAGCTGTTCTTAACAAAATTATAATATGGTCTATATATTTTTACATTAAGATGATTGATCCCTGTTATGTAACTATATGTTTTTATACTGTGTAACTATATACTTGTACGATGTAATTGTGATATATGACACTATAATAAACAAAATTGACTTGACTTGACTTGACTATATATATATATATATATAT
>NW_018407380.1:52709-55514 GCF_002113885.1 Mizuhopecten yessoensis | reverse complement strand
TTTCTAAATATTTCCTGCTAAATTTATATATATGATCTTAATAACACCATTTTATGACATGAATATAATTAATATAGTATCATGTAATTGCAATTCTTTTATCAAATATATCTTATACCCGATAATGATACTTAAATGTATCTAATTAAATATATATATTCATCAATGTATATATAATAATTAATAGATTTCTGCCCGTTCCTGCCCGTTCCTGTAAATCGTCGAACCCCTAGTCACGGCATTTCGGTGATGTTTTCTGCACCAAATCGCATATTTCCAGATAGGATGTGACATATAGAAGTAAATAACTTCAAGAAATGAGATATTTCACAGTAATATAAAGAATTATTTGGTTAATAACTAGGTCGTATGGGGTAGTATTGGTATTGGGTAGTATATGGGTGGTATGGAGCAGTATTAGTATTGGGTCATAGTCACGGCAATTCGGTGATGTTTTCGGCACCAAATCGCATATTTCCCGATAAAATATGGCATATGGAAGTAAATAACGGGTACGAAGGTGATATTTCACAGTAATAAAGAAGTATTTGGTTCATAACTGGGTCGTATGGGGTGGTATTGGGTAGTATTGGGTAATTAGACGCGCCGTGGATCGAGGACTGATAATTAGTACACGTGATCTTTGAGTGTCTAGTCTCTAGAAACTGTTAGTGTTACCTTTAAACTTTTAATTTTAATATTGGACTTTTTTTTTTATTAAGAATGAATCGCAACAACCTCGAGATAAGTCGGGCTTTATTTATTAGGAAAACATCTATATACCGGTTTCGCCCGAAAAGTGGGCTAGTACGAGAGTGGGGCGGGCTCTTGGTAAAAACAAAAATCCCAAACCATATTCAATGACGATATAATACGGGGTGCAGGCTATATTATTGCACCCCGTTAGATATCACGCAGTAGATATCTAGTGGGTTGCAATAATATATCACGTATAATATATATTCCAGAACCTGAGCACCTGTGGCGTGGCCCGCCAGGCGACGCGCATTGTCCTACTTGTCGCTTACTGAAGTGCTTAGGCTTACTGTACACTATCTGCTGTATGTTTTAACTACAAATTCCTTTGCGAATATGAGTAAATATAATAAGTTAGTAGACTAAAAGGAAGAAGAAGAATACTTACGTTTGCCTTCTAGATCCTTCTTTGTACATTCTATAATTAGATATCGGAATTTCAACATCTATTATTAGAAAACTACTATTTTTAGAACCAACTTGGAAATCCCCATCGTGCTTACAACTAAATCGGGAACCGTCGGTACTTTCCGTAAACGAGAAACTCAATAGTGGTATTGGTTCTCAATTGGTGACAACCCATTTATAATAGTTAGGATATATGATGGACCACGGAATTAGATTATCTAAGTCCGTGAATGGACACAGGCATTGTTATGGTTCTATATCCATAACAATAATTATACATAAAATGAAAAAAATTAATAGTCACTTCCGGTAATGGATTTAAAGCTAGCGAGAAAGTTTAATTTTAGTACCAAGCATTTCCAATAGTTGTCAAAATTAATTTCAAAGTCTTTAATGGTTGTTGCCTGTACCAGGGGCGGGTCCAGGTAAGGGCGTACCGCCCCCCCCCCCCCACCTTTTCAAAAACAAACAAAAAAAACTATCGTAATCTGCTAATATTGTATTGAATATGGCAAATTATCATATTCATTAATTAAACACATAAACACCCTGACACTTTAACTATAAAATAGACATGCTCCAAGTCAGGAACCGTTACATTAGTGTATTTCACAATTATTTTATGTTTTTTAGCAAAAAAAAGGTCCATTTTTTTTTCGCATCGCTCCGCTCGGCGAAAGATTTGATTCTACGCCCCCTCTTTCAAATATCCTAGAAACGCCCCTGGCCTGTACAACCGCACCCGATAGGCTGTTCCATATATCGACGATTCTGATTCCTAAGGAGTATTTGCGGATATCCAATCTCAGAGACAGATAAAGCCAGATATATATATACATCTCTGCCAATCTATAGTATTTTTTCTGTAGTTTTTGACACATGCGTTAGGTAATTGTGAATTGCCTCTCGTTCTGGCTCCTATATGATGGTCAAATATCCCAGTGGTAACTTTATTACAATGAAAATTGTTCATAATTTTGTAAACATTTATTATATCTCCTCTCAGTCTTCTAAATGTGAGTGTTGGAAAGCCCAGCTTCTTCAGATGGTGGCTATATGGTAGATCTTTGAGACCGGGATCCGGAATTAGCTTTGTCGCCCTTCTTTGCACTCTCTCGATTGATTCAATGTCTTTCACCTTGTATGGGATCCACACACTTGCGGCGTATTCCAAATGCGGCCTTAAATATTTGCATAAAAGTTGTTTTATCCAAGTATACGAAAGATCTTTGAATTGGGCCAACAATACTGTTTGCCTTACTTATCAAACAAAACTTCTATGTCCTTCTCGGATGTCATGTTTTCTACTCTCACTTTTCCTTCTGGTCCTGTCATGTGATAACTTCTTGTTTCTGTTCCCTTTCCCTTTATTGTTAAAAGTTTACACTTAAGAGGATGGAATCTTAACAGCCAGGTGTTGAACCATTCCTGTAAATTATCCAAGTCCTGTTGCATTAGTATCCTATCCTCTTCGCTCTTAATCTCTCTATACATTTTTGTGCCATCTGCAGTACAGTATGCAGTATTTGATACAGTATTTTCTGGCAAATCGTTAATGTATATCACAAACAGTATTGGACCCAGCACACTGCCCTGTGGAATTCCACTCAATACGGGGTGGTCTACTCTCTGCTTTCTCTG
>NW_018407380.1:44790-51373 GCF_002113885.1 Mizuhopecten yessoensis | reverse complement strand
AATTGATTCTGGTGCATCTCTACAAAAAGTACATAGATCCTCATCCTTAAAATTAATTTGGTAAAGAAAACTGTTTGTTGTTAATATTCTATTAAGAATCTTAAATTGTAGATTTTGAAGTTTTGTGTCAATTGTCACCAGAAAGCTTGTTAAATAAATTTTCTCCCAACCTATATCATCATTTAAATTTGTATTTAACTTTCTATTCCATTTTTCCTGCCTTTCAACTGGATAATGTTTATAGTTAGCAACAATCGCTTTATAAACATATCTAAGATCTTTTGCTTGAAGAAGTCTTCTCAAAAGATTACTGTTTTCTGATTGATTGGAGGAAGTTTTCTACCCAGTTGACGATCTTGTTATTAATACTTCTTAGTTTTCCAAGTAGTCTGCGGTGGGGGAGGGGACCGTGTCAAAGGCCTGCATTCACCACCGTTACCTATTGTATTGGTCCAATCTTCAAGCACCTTTAGCAATAAATCCAAATTGTTTCTTGCTTAAAAAGTTATTATTTTCCATATGACTAACGATAGCATTCCGCAGTATCTTTTCCATTGTTTTTCCTTCTATGCTGGTGAGGCTATTTCCCCGATCCGATTTTGGTCCCTTGAATATTTACAAGAAAAATGTACACGACATATTTAGGGTGCTGAGTGCGAATCTCAGACAATTCAAGATAAACAGCTGAAAACCGTCAGTTAACTACAGTATTGAACAAGCCCACATATACCGACGTAACAGCTTCCTTTAATGTTTCTTATCAAGGCTGATATTTTTATTATTAATATTATTATTTTCTTTATTTCCTCCAATTTGAAGATAACATTTAAACAGAAGAACAAAACATTACAAAACAATCATATTGAATACACATAAGCACCAAATAACATACATGACATATACACACTTAATTACATTGAAGTCATACATTCAATAAATATAATTAATAAGTGTATATATGATGAGGTTATACATACATATCATGTCAAACATTTTCATTGCCAGTTTCCATAGTACATGTATATGTGGTTGTTATATATTATGAACTATTACAAATCTGTTAAAATCACTATCATTTTTTTTTTATTTTATGAAACAAATCGACAAGCTAGGCCGGCTAGACAGGTATAATGCCGACTAATTACATTTAGCTTACAAGCAAGTGTCAAAATTTTATTTCTAATGACTAAAATTGGTAGAAATCCAAGTTCGATCAAGTTAACACTTGAAGCTTTAAGTTACAAGAGGAGCGTCCTCCTAAAACACATTACGGTGTAAGGGCAGTGTCCTCCTTAAGTAACGCTGTTTGATCACGAACTAGTCGTTAGTTGCTAGAACTGGTTCTGTGATCGATGGGTGTGCATGTCTATCTAGAATATGAGTTTACAGGATTTATTTGAAGCGCCAACCCATCGGCCGCGATATGTCGAATACTCGGCCACGTAAGTAGATCTATATACTAACTCGTAAGTAGTAAGTCTCTCATAAAGGAGTTAATTAAATCCAATTAATATTTCAACCCCCTGTTCTGCAACGTTTGCAGCGATCTATCATTGTTTTGAGGAACAATGGGGTAGCTATGAGACGCAAAAGATGAAAAAAAGCTAATAGATAACATAGAACACGAAATCAACTGGTTTATTAAAACAGTATGATCATCATAACTTTTTTTAGATATTTGAAATGACATCTATAACATGGTTAAGAATTGTTGATCTAGAATGATATAAAAAGGATATTTCAAAAATATTTACAATTCTTTTCGCGGCATCTCTTTAGTAGAATTTTAGAAAGACGAAGAATCAATTTAAGTTTCATTCTATTGAAAACAAAAGGCGACATCCACAAACAACTGTCATCGTGTAAAATGTATTATAAGAAACACAGACCAAATAACCTTTTATTAATTACTTTCTACTGGTTCAGGCTATAGAACCAACCAACAAGTACTCGAAATATGAAGTCTAGAAGCACATATCTAAAAAAAAAGTTTTGCGATGCAGAGAGTCAAACAGAGTAACCATATAACCATCTAGTACATTTAAGAATCTTCAGTGGAACTATTTAACGGCAAAATAATTAAAATACACGTCTGAAGTGTTCCGGATCATATGTAGAATACATTGATAATGGGAAAGGTGCATACGCAACCCTTTATATCGTTACAAATCTACAACATTTGGCTGTAGCTTATACTTATAGACTAATTAACCGTGCCATAATCACTTCCAGCCTCAAGATAACGTCCTGCCGCGGGTTCTGACAATCCACCAACAGAGTTAACCAATGTATTAAGTAAACAACTATAGGGATGAGGTGTAAAGAAACGTCCATTTCAAATCTAGTCTGTCTGATTTCCATGGTTAAACAAGTAACGTCACACCTACAATCCACCCCCGTCGAACTAATATTTTGGTTAATAACCCTACATAGCGGTATGTATTAATACAAAAGTGGAAAGACATATACACATCTGTTGCTCTGGAAGTCTATTTGTCTACGTAGCGTAATCCCTTAACAGAACTATCACATGCTTTACACAACGCAACGTCTCCTTTGTCTTCGGATTAATCAGTAAATGATTTAGCTCCCTAAGAATGCAATCAAAAAAATAAGCTGACGATAAAACTTATATAGAATTACTCCTGTTTTATTTAACTAAATGAATTAATACAAACAAATATCACATTTGAATTAAAAGCTGATGTTTTGATTCTTAATCTGATTATTATTGGATTTTGTGTAAAGAAATCTATTTATTTCATATCTACGTATTTAAGAGCATAGGCAACAATGCGTGATTTAAAAAAATAATTTCAAATGGAAAACAACCTCAGGATACAATGTATTGCTCGTGTCTATTAGATTGGATCCCTTACTAATAACCGTGTGCTGGGTCATGTTCGAGAGCTGTTTTACACCGATAGACTTTACCTACAGGTATTAAACTGAATCAAATGTTACAAAATAAAATAGAAATTACACTCTAACGTATGGATTCCAAAAGACGGTTAAATGAAGGATTAATATTTAAAACATAAATAACTTGATCGGGTTATCATACAATACACATATACTGCTTTGCTTAAATAAAGAACGGTCAAATCGGATTAACCAGCGATTAAGGTTGGATTAAGGTAACACACTTCAAATGAAATCAGCACAACTCGGAGAAAACAAAATGGCGTTTGTTCCGACTTGTTCCCCGTGACTGTTTGGTTGGTAAGTACTGTGATAAAATTGTATACATTCTATCAGTCAATGACTGTGATAGGACAGGAGATGTTACAGGGAACCGTACAAAAACTAGGCTATTATTGACATGTTGCTTATTCTATTTTATTAAGATTTAAAATGTCACGATGACACGAACAAGGTATGTTCTGAACATATTTAATCAAAAGTTTCAGGTACAAAAGATGGCATAACATAAACGTTGGTACGGACTATGTTATGTTTTTAGGTGTTTATTTCTATATAAATCCTGCCAAGGAAGTGCACATAAATAACCACTATTTTAGATATACGAATGCTTTGATATCTGATAAAAGTTTATATGTATTGTTTTATCCCCAGACACGACAGCAGAGACATGGAGGAGGTTGAGGACGATAATGATATCCTTCCAGACCTACCAGAGGGTGTTCAGCGTAATTCGGGGAGGAGGCGATCTTCGGTAGGTAATATTTACTGCGTACACAAGCTGTGGTAGGGTAAATGACATGCTGTTGTAGGGTTAATGATATGCTTTGGTCGGGTAAATGACACATGCCGTGGGAGGGTAAATGCCATAAGCTGTGGTAAGGTAAATGGCATATGCCGTGGTAGGGTAATGACACAATATGTGGTGGGGGTAAGTGACACAAGCTGTGGTATGTTAAATGACAAAAGCTGTGGCAGGGTAAATGACACAAGCTAAGGTAGGGTTAGGGTAATGGCACAAGCTCTGGTAGGGTAAATGACACAAACTATGGTAGGGCAAATGACACAAGCTATGGGAGGGTAAATGACACAAGCTATGGTAGGGTACATGACACAAGCCGTGGTAGGGTAAATGACACATACTGTGGTAGGGTAAATGACACATGCTGTGGTAGGTTACAAATGACACATGCTGTGGTAGGGTAAATGACACATGCTGTGGTAGTGTAAATGACACATCCATGTTTTATGGTAGGGTAAACGACACATGCTGAACAATAACAACATTTTCAATTACTTCGTCCACATATGAATCATCGTGTGCAACCACGTCTTTCGACATTTTGAAATTTGATTTGTATACTTGATTTTAGCATATCTGATTTATAGCACGGCATTTGATTGAAAATCATCAATAGTATTGCACCATTCGTGAAAAAACGTGAATTTTCGTGACCCATTTTTGTGCAATTCAAGTTTTCCTGGCTGATTTAAGAATTAAATCATATAGATTGGTTAAGTTAATAAATTGTTCTATCGGTATATAGACCGAAATCCGAGCACTCTTTTCATGAACCGCTCAGCTTCGGTTTTGGGTCTATGTATCGACCCAAAACCGATTTATTATCTAGTCCAGTAAAATACCCGTAAACGATCACAAGTACAGTGTACGTAATGTTTGTCACCCTGGTAAAGAACTAGCCGCTTCCTACCGACTCGGCTAGGGAAAATTTCTCCATAGCTATTTCGGTAGAGCGTAAGACTAGTAAGCTATATGTTCTGGGTTCGACTCCTCGTGGAAGCATTGGCAAATTAATTATCTCTAGTACATTGGTTCCCACGCTGGGACTCTGGAAATATTGACATATATGCTCAGCGACACTTTCACTAGAATCGTTATGACCCTTGGAAAACTCGGGACGAGTTCTTTCCTAAAGGGGGAGTATGTCACCCTGGTAAAACACTAGCCGCTTCCTATTGACTCGGCAAGGGAGACATTCGGTAGAGCGTTAGACTAGTAAGTAGGAGGCCCCGGGTTCGACTCCTAGTGGAGGCATTGGAAACTAATCACCTCTGTTACATGTGTTACTGTAAAGTACATCATAATGTAATTGAGTGTGGCCGGGTGGTGCAGTGAATAGCGCACTTGTCTTTCATCACTGCGGCCGGTTCCCCGATCGGACATGAAAAGGTTGGGGTCACCTGTCCGACGACGTGGGTTTTCTCCGGGGACTCCGATTTCCTCCCACACTAAGACCTCCCACGCGCTAACACCCGGGCCAACAATTGTGATTAATATAAGTTGAAATAACTTGTTTCATAATTGTTGTAAAATAAATAAAGTTTATATTCATAATGTTATTGATATCATCAGGATGTTTAAGGGAATTACACTATATTTACTAATACTATACAACTTTCTGTACCAATAGAAATATATCATTATAGGTTAATAACTATGACATACAACATTGGCATAGTTCCCTATCTAATTTGCAAAATTACTCTAAGGCGCTTTACAGTACATGAATAATAGTATTCTAACAGTGACCGTTATACATATAGTATATAGAAAGGGTCTACAAATCAGCATTTTACATCAGGTAAAATTAAAATTATCGCCATATGCATATAAACATGCATACCTATATACAAGTGAACTGATGTCTCTTTGCTTCAGCTCCACATTGAGGACGAGTACCTGGAGGGTGGCCGGAGACTGTCGATCGAAGGCTATCTAAAAGGACGAAGGAGATCCTCTATGCGTAGGGGAAGCAGCATCCTGGACCAGTCACAGCTACAGAAAGGTAGCATCAAGCCGAAAAATCCATTTGAGATTTACTCATCTGAGCCACTGTGGGAGAAATACGAAGATCAACCAGATATTCCGGATAGATGGCGAGGCAACACTATAGATAAGGGGTAATGGCATTCATTAATGGATTCACTTCTCAATTTGTTAGGCGTATCATTGGCTATTCCTTAAAAAAAATCACAGAAAAAAAGGAAATAGTACATATTGCCATATTTCTGATCTAGTCTTACAGGAAATGGGACACCGGAAATGCTGATCATTACAAGCTTCGTGCTCTACCTGTTACAGACTAAATTAATCAAAAGTACCGGGTGTTAACTTAAAACTCGGCTTTAAAACTATTTGACTCCATCGTTTCTTGTCAAAATGAGCGAAGAGAGAGGGATAACAAATTCAGGTTTATTCCATTTTTACGTTGTACTAATTCATCACTAGAAAAAAGACGCAAGAAAGAATGTATTTTGAAAAACATGTTGATACAGAAAGCCAAACAACAAAATCAGTGTTATTCCTCCATATGGTCATTTCTTTCATTCAGAACTCAATGTTATTAAGGTCAAAAGAATGAATATCTATGTTAAAAGTCTTCCGAAACATATCTAGAAACAGTATAACGAAAAGACACCTATAAATAGTTTTGAGCTACAACTATCTAGATTTTCCCACTTACTTTAATGTCAGTTTTGAAGAATTTGAATAATTTACAATAGATTTTCACAATAATTACCACACATCCTACGCTTGTCGTACTTATAATACTTAAAACATTTTTTTTCTGAAAACAATTTGACAGTATTGATGATTTTGTCAAAAGCGTTCTAAGGACGTTGTTCTAAATGCTATTTG
>NW_018407380.1:10434-42337 GCF_002113885.1 Mizuhopecten yessoensis | reverse complement strand
TAACAACAATGGGTTTATGGACATATTGAATGAATCGCGTTAGCGATTCATGTAAAATATGTCCAAAAACCCATTGTTGTTATGACCTCATAAATGTTGAAAAAATAAATATCATTCCTTATATTTACATTGACGAATCCTTTCAGTGGATCGATATAACAACGAATAAAACAAATAAACAGGGTTTGTTCCTGCTTATACACGGGTGCAACGCAGTGGCGAGAACAGTGTTTTTTCGCGGGGAAATGTGACACTATCGTGAGAGATCTTAGCAACCGTCAACAACAATAACACAACAAAATGTAGTTCCATATTCAATGTTTATTTGTAGCACAGGACACGTGAATACGTGGATATTTCACAAAGCACAGTTCAATAATATTTTAAGATGTAAGAATTAAGCATCTAGGTCAGTCGTTACGAGTGAGTAGTTTTTGTAGTGTATTACTACGCAGTGTGATCAGGTTACTATCAGTTCCCACGTGCTGAGATTCTATGAACACCTGTGTTATGCATTTATGAATGCAATTTTTGTCAATGGGTCTAAGCATACAGAATGTAAATATTCTATTATAATGAAATCAGAAGTGACAATATATGTTTGATTTAATACTAAAAAAAACACCAATACGTTTGTGTTTCAATGATAAATATTTTGAACAATGGTCGTCTTAAATTGATGTATCTGAATTAAATGGTATATTTTTCATATAGATGAACAACGTGTTATTGCAGATTAATGCTTGACTATATTATCTTGTAAATATATATTATTACACTTATCAAGTTGGAACATGTGGAACATCCAATACCTTCAATTTTCAGACCCATTTCATGCAAATATGTAAACAGTTTTCCGAATGGGAGAGCTTGACGCTTTGGTTCAATGTCAGCCGACGTCATACCAAACATACGGCTGATTTCCTGATTAATAGCTTCCTTCTTGTCGTTCTGTCCAACTTTAGCTTTTACTAACTTCCAAACTTGTTCTGTAATATAAGATCACAATAATGAAACATAAACAATAATAGCATTATTATAAATAGTATTTATAATCATTTGCATACATTTGTAAACATGTACAAGTGTAAAACTATTATAGCGTAAGTCAAAACTTGTGTTTGGTAGAAGTAGTAAATGATAAATTTGACAAATAGTTAATACATAATTCAGTAATTAATAAATAGAAATAATAGTTATACGTACTGACAATTTCTTCAAGCACATGATAAGCAGTCATGACGTAGTTTTTCCCAAAACGAAATCCTGTTCCAGACTCAGCAAGTTGGCCATACATTTTGATTTTGATGACTCCAACAGACTTGTTAAGTTTAGATTTACCCATCGCCTCAAGCATAGAAAACGATAACGTGGTGTTGTCCGTCTTATGGAAATTTCCTGCGCCGCCTGGAAAAAGTTTAAATATAAATTACGAGGTTACTTAATGTCATAATGTCATTTAAATTATCTAGTCATATTGAAATTTGACTTGTGTATTATAAAGGTTTGTTCGAGGGCGACATTAAAGAGACATCGTGACCATGATGATTTCGTGTTTGACTTTATATATGTTTGACTTAACATAAAGTTAAATTATTAAATTCTTGGATAATACACTAACCTGATGTGGCAGCATCTAGCTCTGGCTGCACCGTAGTTCTTTTCCTACATTTCCTACAATCGCAATATTAAAATCAAAACTGACAATACAAAAATTATATAATCATGTACTATGTAGGAGTTGAGTATAAATAATATTTATCTTAAAATTAGATTAAGAACTAAAGGCCACGCATAAGCGATTTACTTAATCACAAAATAAGTCTATGTTTAAGCATGTAATCGATAGGAAATACTATATAAAAATAAACAAACAAACTAAATGTTATGTAATGATCATATTTTATATTGATATTTATTTAGAATATTTACATTGAGTAAAAGCGAAAATTGTACATTAAATCATAATGATAAAAATGACTGTCATTAAATATTGACAAATTTATATATAGAGTATTGTCGTCGTTGTTTATCAATTATTATCAAAGCAATAAAACAGAACAAAACTTTTGACACGGAAATGTAAATGTATACTAGATAACAAACTAAAATAACGAACGCCGAGTGACGATGCTATTAAAATTTGGCAAAACAAAGTATAAGGTACTGAGTGACTATTTAGAACTATATATACTATATTTACTATACTATATATACTAGATACAATATATGGGCAAGAATCTGGAAAATATAAAATAAGAATAAAATTCCAATATAAATTTTTCCTTTTACAAATAACATATTTAAATTTTTAGATTGCAAACAATGGTTAAAATAAATAAATACAAACTTTACCTGACTGGCAGTTCTGAATGTCTTTCTCAGCTTTGATGATCATATCAAGCATTTGTTTTGCACTGTTGGGTGCAGTTTTCACTAAAAGTTTCAGTGTTTCTAACTTTTTACAGCTGATAACTCCTTTTCCTTCCAAATTCCGACATACCTTGAGAAAGGAAAGGTTTTCATATTCACCAGGGCCACTTAGATAAGACGCTGCCATTAGTCTGAAATGTTCCAGATTCTTGCCCATGTTTTCTTCGTCAAAGTATGCTGTATTCATTCCTGTCTTGAGTTGATTGTATATTGTTGCCATTGCTACATCCATTTCTCAAATCTGAAAATGATAAAAGAAAGTAAGGTGTGTGTGTTATGATAGCGTCAGGAGGACTGTATAGATAAAGGAAGATGGAATGTAACCTGTTTTACGAATGACGTCCAAAACAAAGATGACGACCATAGAGTATGGACGTGTGTTTGTGAGCTCCGGTGTTTAGATCTAGAGATATCATTACAGAACAACCACCACTACAAAACTTTGACACGCATCATCCTCAGGAGGCAATGAGTGCGGTGAGTTGAAAAAGAGAGACTCTAAACGCAAATATTCGACTAATGTTTGTAAATGCATTGACCCTATACGTTATCGCATACGCCATAATGAACACTTGTCACCTGTGTTCAGTTTCGTCACGCATGAGTATCTGAATATACCACTTACTACAGGTACAGAAATACACGCACGTGTTATCGGAGAGTGCCATCGGGACTTACTCGCTATACAAAAAACTTCAAATGGAGAAGACTCCAAAAAGAGTTTTATCAACTCAAGTTTTGACGTTAGCCCAATCAAGATAAAAAAAAGAGACAAACATAAAGGTAAAAAAGCGAGATTTGATAAAACCCAGCCTACTATAGAAGAAATCACTGGGAAAATGGATAAAACTAAAGACAACTCTGAGGTAAATGCACGATTAGAGAGAATTGAGCTACTGCTCAGTAAAGTTGTCACCAAAGATGAAAGTTCGAATGAAAAAATTGGTCACTACAGAGCAACTACAGGCAACAGTTGAAAAACTTTCCCAGAATTTCGAAAAAACTATTAGTATATTAAAGATAGAACACGAAGACAACTTAGAACGAATAAAAGGTGAGGTGCACGACCTAGCAATAGATAAACCAAAAACTAAAATAAAATGTTGAAAAAATCACTGCTAACAGCGAAGAAAACCAACGACAAGTTTATTTCTCAGCCAGGAATGCCATGCAAATAATTCCATCTTAAATGACCTGGAACAACATGGTAGGGCAAATAGTATCCGGATAGTGGGACTGGAGGACAGCAACCCCAATGAATCCGTAGAAGACACTGTCACCTTAGTCGTCAAGTTATGTAACGCTAAACTCGGAATGAAACTTGACCCAAACGAAATCGACACTGCCCATAGACTTGGTGTTCACAGAGCCGGCAAGGCCCGGGCCGTTATTTGCAAGTACGTCCGCAGACGCTCAAAGTTCAATGTGATAAAAAAACAGACCCAAACTAAAGCGATCATGGAAGATATCACACGTAAAAATCAAGAACTGCTGTCGAGAGCCTACCAATGTCGCGATCGCAAGCTACAAGGAGCATGGGTGATGAACGGAAAAATAAAAGTAAAAACATTGAACGATGAAGTTCGGCATATTCGGAGTCACGAAGACTTAGATGCCATACTCTCATCTCAAGCAAATCGCAAATAACTCTGTGGTTTATTTTTGTGTGTACCTTGATTTGAACTGTTTTATTTGTAAATAGTAAGTAGAAATAAATAATATACCGACAACAATGCAATATTTAAAAACTTACTATACAGTCATCAAAGTAATGACAACAAGAAAAAATATACATTGCACGAGTGTCCCAAAATCAACTATGAAACCAGGCGGCAATATAGCTGTAGGATTATAGGTGACCAATGTATGACTTGATCNCCCCCCCCCGATCTACTATCTGATTAAGGTATGACCAAATATCATATGCCGTTGATGCCGATGTTACATATTGATTTATGTCTATAGAGGAAGTACTATTGCAGAACAATATATTTGTGATTCAAATATGTGTGCGGAAAAGTGTATATGACTATAATATGTATATCATTTTACATAAAATTATGTGTAACATATTCATTATTGTATCACTATAATTTGGCTATTTTTATTTTTTGTATTCTACTTGTATTAATCATTTAATGGCGACAATCATTTATACTATGTCAGTCAATATTGAACTTGTAAATGTAAGGAAGTTTCTGATATATGTACAGTTGTATGTGGAATATATTGAATATTTTAGATTCAAGTTTATAGACATGGCATTTTAATTATATATTTATAATACATGGTCTATTCATATCCGTAAAAAGCGACCCCTAGTATCTACACAACTGAAAGGTTAAATAATTCCGGTTTTCCCACATTGATACGTATGAGATAAGATAAAAGGAATGTTCTTTTTATTATCTGAAGTAATTACAAAATTATCAGTTTGTAATACGGCCTTTATAGCATATTGGATCATGCAAATGGATAATCCGGATGATAAAGACCATGTACTAACGTTATAATGCATCAACATACGGATTTTTTTTCTTCCGTATTCTCTTTTCTTCACTGAGAAAATGTGTTTTCCATTTGTTTTTCAAATCCATTATAATTAGGTTGAATTAAATACATCCTTATGTATACAGAATAGAATTTATTTCGTTCAAGACCATAATCCGGATATGTTTTTACGATATGCTCTAAAATCCGGATAATTTTTACCTTATTCTGACTCATCGTTTACTATGTGAATATTCACTTCCGTAGTATTCACATGTTTTAAAATGTAAATATCAACCTTGGAACGAACTCAAATAGTAGGTATGATGATAAAAGTTTTATTTAAGACCTGCCTGCTCCATACATTTAGTGTCTTTACAATATACTCATACTAAATTATAATTGATCGATCGACATAATCTAATCTAAGGGACATAATCAACCACAATATCATATATATAACACAGGCTAGCTGTACCTGGGTATTGGTATTTTCAGAAGTACGTTAAGATTCCTTTTCAGAATATAAATGTACATAGTACTTTTTGTATTTAATTGTTATATGTATTCAGTGTTTTATGTTTGTGTGGTATCGCTTAACTTAAATGGGGAATGCTTGCAAAGGGAGGAGATCAAATGGAAAAACATATATGTCACTGACTTTATGATATATGATACTGTCTATAATTATTTTAAAACTATTACAAATGTGTGCCTCATCGATAAGACTTACAACTGGTTTAGATTATGTCTGATTGTATACAAATCATGTCTGCAAACTGTCAGGGCTTGGGGTCAAAGGAAAAAAAGACTTGATGTACTGAATTATTTACAAACAATTTTTAGGGATTTTAATATTTTTTGTCTCCAAGACACTCATTTTACACCTCAAATAGAGAATCATATTGAGTCACAGTGGG
Source organism: Mizuhopecten yessoensis (assembly GCF_002113885.1). Classification (NCBI taxonomy): domain Eukaryota; kingdom Metazoa; phylum Mollusca; class Bivalvia; order Pectinida; family Pectinidae; genus Mizuhopecten; species Mizuhopecten yessoensis. Next base: position 36,494 of record NW_018407380.1, on the reverse strand, counting down.
GTTTTAAATGTATTTTTAATTCTTATCAGTCAAATTGTAGAGGCGTGAGTATTATGTTTAATAATAATTTTGAAGTTTATATACACGCAGTTAAAAAAGATAGAGGTGGCAATTTTATAACTGTTGATATTACAATTGAGAAAAGAAGATTAACGCTTGTAACTTTATACGGCTCTAACACTGATGACCCAATGTTTTATGAATACTTAAAAAGAACTCTAGATGAACTTGAAAATACAGAAATCATTATATGTGGAGATTACAATATTGTACTTAACCCAGAAAAAGATACCTATCATTATAGAAATGTAAACAATCCTAAGGCTAGGCAAAAAATACTTGATATAGTTGAAGAATATAATTTATCTGACTGTTTTAGGATACTACATCCAGACTTCCTTAGGTACTCATGGAGGGAAAAAAACCAATTCAGCAAGCTAGGCTAGATTTCTTCCTTACAACTGATAATCTTTTAAATATAGTAGATAAAGCAGATATTAAACCAGGATATAGAACAGACCATTCGATCATTACATTAGAAATAAAGACTAACAATTTTGAACAGGGTAAGGGACTTTGAAAATTTAACACTAGTTTACTTTATGATAATGAATATGTGAAGAGGGTAAAAGATACAATTGAACGTATAAAGAAACAATAAGCAGATAGTACATATGATGGAAATATAGAAGAAATTGACAATAAAGATATTGGATTTTCAATCGACGACCAACTTTTTTAAGAAACTCTTCTGATGAAAATTAGAAGCACAAGTATTTCTCATGCAATACAGAAGGCAAAAAAAAGACAAAAAGACAAGAAAGGGAATCAATGGAAAGTATAAATAGGATAGAATCTGAAGACAATTTAGCAAATAAATTTGATATTTTACACCAAAATAAAAGGGAATTAGAAACCATCAGACAAACAAAAATGAAAGGACATCTATTTAGGTCTAAAGATAACTGGATAGAAGAGGGTGAAAAGGCGACAAAATACTTCTGCAGTCTGGAGTCTAGAAATTTTACTAACAGAACAATATATAACCTAGAAAAAGTTAATGGAGAAATAATTACTGAACAAAAGGAAATCCTGAAAGAAATAGAAGCATTTTACACAAAACTTTACAGTGAACAGTCTGAGGGTATAGAATATGTTGATCTAGACAGCTTACTTAAAGAATTTGATTTAAATAAATTAACAGACAATCAAAAAGAAACACTTGAAGAAAATTTAACAGAAGAAGAGCTTCGAAAACTGTAAATCGCCCGGAACAGATGGCTTTCCTGCAGAATTTTTTATTTATTTTTGGCCAGAACTTAAATATTTTATATTGAGATCACTAGACCAGGGATATACTAAAGGATCTTTTTCCACAAATCAAAGACTAGGTATTATTACATGTATTCCAAAAGGAGAAAAACCAAGACAATTTTTACAAAAACTGGAGGCCTATTGCATTATTAAATACAATTTACAAATTAGCCTCAGCATGCATAGCCAACAGAATGAAAACAATTTTAGATTTTATAATTCCAGATACACAAACAGGTTTTTTAAAGGGTAGGTTTATTGGAGAGAATACTAGATTAATATATGCCATAATGAATTATACAGAAAATAATAACATTCCTGGATTATTGGTTTTTATAGATTTTGAAAAGGCCTTCGACGCGGTATCATGGAGGTTTCTAGACAAAGTAATTTTTTTTTTTAATTTTGGACCGAATATCAGACATTGGATCAATACACTATATAAAGACACTTCATAAGCTATTATACAAAATGGTAGGTTATCAGAATTTTTCACTATGGAACGCGGCTGTCGTCAGGGCGACCCTGTCTCACCATATCTTTTTAATACACAATTTTATTTTAAATGGATTTACTTGTATACTATGTTTACATGTTTAATGTTCAATTTATACTTAGTTCGATTGAAGTTCACTTTAATAGCAATGTAGATAGAAATTATTATTAAGTCAGACTATATATATGGATATATATATTGCCTTGTAATAGTTTGTGTCTTTGTGGTGTGATGTAAATGTATACAGTATGTGACGTTTAGTTATAAGTAATGTTTGGTAAAAAAACAAAACTTCTCAGATACTGAACTCCAGAACTCATCCCAAGCAAGGAAAACAAATCAAAGATGTGACTCCTGTCCTGTGAGAGGATATGTTTACATGATATATGTATACTGATATGATATTTTACATGATGTATCTGTGAAGACAAAAAAAAAAAAAAAATGGCTGTATTAACCTTTTTTCTTATATGTATATGCATTAAAGAGTGTTAATGGCATAGCAGAAAATGCCTCAAAAATTTATATGTCCAATTTAACCTATTATGTGATTAGGTGATTTTAGGTGATATTTTTGTTTTGACCATTTGCAGAACAAATTCATAAAATATCTTCCAAGTGTGGTATCAAATATGTATGAATGTTTGCAGAATTGATAAAATTAGTATTTTCTGTTAAAATTTTGGAAGGGAATTTCTTGAATTTATTAATTGTTTTTGCGGAAATAACGCTTGATATCAAAAGTTCTGCTTTAACACTTTCTTTAAATAATTAAATGGATCAAAAGAAAATGTGTTTCTCTTTTTAAAACAGCCACAAAAATGGGGGAGTCTGTGTACTTTTTTTGTTTGTTCCATTACTGTTATTTTTCCTCTCTTTCTTGGGCGGGGGTGTGTGTCACAAAAAACAAGAGCTTCAGTTACACAAAATATGTAAAAATAATACCAAACAAAAATGTGTTTTCCACTTTGTTGCATACTATTTTCTTCATATTGAACAGTATAAAGCTGTACAGTAATAATGAACCTGCTATAACTAAAACTGACGACACAATGATGATTTCAGGGATCAATCCAGTGTCATTAAAGGTGTAAATACACATTCAAAATGGCCACCAAATTGTTTTGTTTTTTTAAATTCTTTTTAAAAAAGTTATACAAACAACAAGCATCTAGTCTTTTGACACATTTTTCAAATGTGTGTTTGCTTGTTAAATTAGTCCTAATTTGTTAAATATTATAAAAACCGGTTACATGAGATCAAAAACAAGACCTGAACGTGATTGAAACCTCAGAATAGTATACATCCTTAAATTAAGATAGCTTGAAAAAAGCAAGGAAACTATCATGTCTAAACCAAAAATTAAAACTGGAAAGCTATCATCAGTGAAAAATCATGGTGATCAAACCAATAACAGCTAAGCTATAGACAATAGAGTTAGGTAGTGTTATATTGAGATAATACAAAGCGAGGCAGTTTTCACTTACAGTACCTTAGGGTATGGTTTGTCCTGAGTTCATCCAAAATACTAACTAATATTCAGGTTTCTCTACTGATTATTCTTGCCATAAATTTTTATTCAATATGTACTGAATATAAATATAGCTTAGGTAATTCATGCATTACCACTACAGTGTACTTAGAAATCAACTGAGCTCTATTAATAGTCCTTAGTCATGTAGGTATATCTATTATATCATACTTATTTTTAGCTGTGAGATGTAAAATTCCCAAAACCTTATTTTAGAACTTGAGCAATTCCTATATATATCTGGAAAGAACAGTGATTCTTTTATGATTTTGTTCCTGGAAAATCATAACCATCCATATCCTTTTCCAAATGTTGTTAAGTCCCATTACTAAGAAAGTCCTAACAGGAAAAGATACATGTAAAAATCCAGAACTCAAAATATTTTTTTGTTCTGTTTCCTTCTGCGTAAATTTTTCCTCATCCCATAGGGCTGGGAGGTCAAAATAGTCAAATAGATATCCAGAATATCAATCTATTTAGCCACACAAAAAAATATAACTTATTTCTTTACCAATTAATTTAACAATAAACTTTGGAAAGATCAGCGAAAACACGATATTATAAAGAATAAATGTGTTAGGGGTTTAGATCAACGTAAATATCATCATTAATTGGTGGTGACAGTTTTACCGAAAGATGATCGAAACGGCTAAAACGAGTAAAATTACTCTTCAAACACCTTAGTTATGGTCCAACTATAGCTGTAACAATTTTTCACTAGGCCTATGGTCCACAGCACATGGATCGAGGACCGATAATAAGAACATGTGATCTTTGTGTGTCTTTGTGTGTCTAGTAACTGTTAACTTATATTATGTGTAGTTAATATTAGATGTTTTCTTTTATTAATAACGAATCGCAACAAGCTCTGGATAAGTTGGGTTTTATTTCTATATACCGGTTTCGACCGAAAAGTGGGCTTCTTCGGGTAAAAAAGAAAATATATTACGAGAGTGGGGCGGGCTCTTGGTAAAAACAAAAATCCAAACCCAATTCAACGACGATATAATACGGGGTGAGGGGCTGCATTTTCATTAACTGCCTGCGTGGCCCACATGTGCCCGGATTCTGGAATATATGTGATATATTATTGCACCCCATTAGATATCACGCAGTAGATATCTAGTGGGATGCAATAATATATCTTACTGCATACTTCCCACCTCTCACAATGGAAAACTGTGGGCAATAAATCTCTTGCTACCAGTCCACTGCACACATAATCCCCTTTCATGGCCAATAATGAGTACATGAAAGGAGGTGTGCCCATTGGACTGTGGTCACAAAGAAAGGGGAGATAATCAATAAGTAAGTAACGATGAAGTCAATACAGTGGAAAGGATAAACTTAGTTGACATTTAGAATTAAAAAAAAAAAAAGAGTTAAAAATGAAAATTTCATGATTGAAAAACAAACAAAAATAATTACTGAGTTGGCAGCGTTATTGATTTCTTTATCACGTGACAGGATAAGCATTTCCTGGAAAAGTTTATAACCTTTAGGAGCTGTTTCTTTATATAAAATTGCACATTCAAATATACCATTCATTGAAAGAACTGGAATTTCTTAGGGATTGATAAACCCTTACATTGTATGTATGAAAATGGTTTCAATATCCTGTAACTTTGCCACATCTTCAAAATTAAACTGAAAATGTAGTCAGAAATTCAACATTGTTTCCCGAATTTTGTTCTAATTGTTGAACAGACACTCCTTACCTTCCCTGACACTGGAGCTGGGTTGTAATTCAAAAACAATTGTATCTATTATGAAGGATACACTAAGACTGGGCTATTGAGAATAAAGACTATCTGCTGTATTTTTTAACTACTAGTACCTATGCGAACATGAGTAAAGATAATAAGTTAGTAGACTAAAAAGAGAAGAAGACTAACACTTACGTCTGCCTTCTAGATTCTTATTTGTACATTCTATAAATAGATGGCGGTTCAACAACTAATATTAGAAAACTACTATTTTTAGAACAAACTTGGAAATCCCCATCGTTCTTATTTTAGACTGTTACAACTCAATCGGGAACCGTCGGCACTTTCCGTAAACGAGTAATAGAAGTATTTTCTCGTTTACGGAAAGTGCCGACGGTTCCCGATTGGTGACAGCCCATAACAATAGAATATATAATGGACACAGGCATTGTTATGACTCTATATCCATATCAATAACTATACATAAAATGAAATAAAATTAATAATGGATTTGAAGCTAGCAAGATGGTTAAATTTTGATTCCAAGCATTTCCAATAGTTGTCCAAATTAATTTCAAAGTCTTTAATGGTTGTTGCCTGTACGACCGCATCCGGAAGACTGTTCCATATATCGACAATTCTGAGTCCAAAGGAGTATTTGCGGATATCCAATCTACAGAATTTTTTCTGTAGTTTTTGTAAAATGCCTCTCGTTCACGCTCCTACATGATGGTCAAATATCCCAGTGGTAACTTTATTATCATGAAAATTGTTCATAATTTTGTAAATGTCTATTATATCTCCTCCCACTCTCCTATATGTAAGTGTTGGAAAGCCCAGCTTCTTCAGAGGATGGCTATATATGGTAGATCTTTGAGACCAGGATCCCGAATTAGCTTTGTCGCCCTTCTTTGCACTCTCTCGATTGATTCAATGTCTTTCACCTTGTATGGGTTCCACACACTTGCGGCGTATTCCAAATGCGGGCGGACTAGTGCCCTAAATAGTTGTATAAAAGTTGTTTAATCCAAGTATACGAAAGATCTTTGAATTGGGCCAACAATACTGTTTGCCTTACTTATCAAACAAAACTCCTATGTCCTTCTCGGATAACATGTTTTCTAATCTCACTTTTCCTTCTGGTCCTGTCATGTGATAACTTCTTGTTTCTGTTCCCTTTCCATTTATTGTTAAAACATTACACTTAGAGGATGGAATCTTAACAGCCAGGTGTTGCACCATTCCTGTGAATTTTCCAAGTCCTGTTGAATTATTATCCTGTCCTCTTCGCTCTTAATCTCTCTATACATTTTTGTGTCATCTGCAAAAAGGTATGTGTTTAATACAGTATTTTCTGGCAAATCGTTAATGTATATCACAAACAGTATTGGACCCAGCACATTGCCCTGTGGAATTCCACTCAATACGGGGTGGTCTACTCTCTGCTTTCTCTGGTAAAGGAAGTTTTCTACATAGTTGACGATCTTGTTATTAATTCCATAGCTTCGATGTTTTCTCAGTAGTCTGCGGTGGGGGACCGTGTCAAAGGCCTGCATAAAGTCCATGTAGATGACATCGATTTCACCACCGTTATCTACTGTGTTGGTCCAATCTTCAAGCACCTTTGGCAATAAATCCAAATTGTTTCTTGCTTAAAAAGTTATTATTTTCCATATGACTAACTATAGCATTTCGCATTATCTTTTCCATTGTTTTCCCTATTATGCTGATGAGGCTTACCGGTCGGTAATTTCCCGGATCCGATTTTGGTCCTTTCTTGAATATAGCTATAATATTGGCCTCCTTCCAAACAGATGGTACTCCGCTATCTTCCAAAGATCGGTTTAAGAAATTCTTATTCTTTCTTCTTTGATGTAAGGACAGCTTATATGTCCAGCCCTGGTAAAAAAAATGCGTTTTATATAAAAGTATTTACAAGAAAAAGGATGAGTGTCTATAAGGCCCTTTTTTTTGGCCCCGGTGTATTCGGATATTTACCTCCTTATTTTGTTCAAAGATGTCCTATTGTATTACATTCGGAAAAAACTAGGGTAAAACTTTGACCGAAAGTTTCTGGGGGTACCAAAAGGGGTATGGTAAATCACAAATATAGTTTGCTGTTTTCAAAATGAGCTCAAACACCAAAGTTATACCATTTCTGTTTTTGAAAACATGTATACATTAACAAGCATATGTAACAGAATGAAAGATGACAGAAATTCAATCGTCACTTAAAGATTTTTCATATAAAACGAAGGATTAAGACAGGGGGTTGTTTTAGGTAATTTCCAAATGAAAAGTGTTTTGATTTCTCAATAATTTCCTTTCTAATTATTATTTTGACTTGAAAATTACAAGTTAACTCCTTTAAGTAGACTTACATAAATTGCATATTGACTACATACTTTCCTTCTCTTTTATACGGAGTTATGGCTTCTGGACACATATCAAACTTTGCTATTTCAAATATCTCTCAATTTTAAGTGAATTAAAAGGTGCATGACACCCTTTATATGCTTTAAGTATAAGATGTTTATAATTATTATTGTATATTATATGTATCATATAATATTTGCTCATCACCTGTGGCTGAAGTGAGTCCCAGGTCCTGTGATGTTTTCTTCCTTAGCAAAGTTAACTTACTTATAACAAATGATATTTGTCACCATAATTACAGTAAAATGATTGGTTTAATATATGAAGTTTTTAATTTTTTAATTTTAAGTCTCCTTGCCTCAAGGAAAGTATCTGCTTTAATCGTCAAAGTTAATCGATATCATTATTTTATCAAATGTTCTGCCTATTTCCAATGTTTATCCGCTGATTGTATGTTAGATATTTCTAAAGCTTCGGGTCCGGATAATATAATCCGAGAATTATTAAGGAAGCAAAAAATAGAAGTTATCACTACAAATCTCACTAAATTTTCTAACAATTTTTTAAACGATGGTAAGTAAATATCCTTACATTTGGAAAGTTGCAATACATATAGCATCTTTAACATCCTGTTTAGTTATATTAATATTTTCTAGTTTATTAGGCAAATTAGGTATATAATCAGGTACTGTAACATTAGAGTTGTCAATTGTCGACTGCCTAATAAAATATTTATCTAAAAGTTCTGCTACACAGCTTACATTATCATGCGTCAATGTTGGTATATTCGATTTTTTGGTTGAAAAATTAGTGTTCAACAGTTTCCACCAGTCTCGTGTTTAAGTAGACATACATTTTATTTAATCAGTTAATTTTAAAGTGTATTCGTTTGATGCCTTCCTAATAGCATCAACACAGTTATTTCTATCTTGTCTATATCGCTGCCAATTATATGGATTTTGTGTTTTTTGGATGCTTTAGAACAATATTGTTATTAAAGACAGAAATCAATTAATCCTAGCAAAACGAAAACAATGACTTTTCTTCAAAAATTAACAATCATATTCTTTAAATCGAAACATTGGCAGGGCTAAAAAATTCCTCGACAAATCCGTCTTTGTAAGATTTGTAACACAACATAGGACGAGTTGGGGTACATTTCTTTTTCTATTGTTAAATTCGAAAAACAAAAAAATGATTAAATATCATATTAAGCATTGCATATAATCTATGGTTGATTTTAGATAACATAACACAAAAAGATTTGCTAACTCGTTTTGCATATTTGTGCAATGTGTATTTATAAATCACTCAACCAGTATCTTTTTAAAAGTATTGTCAGTCATCCTACGATATTCTAATTAAAATACCATCTAGATTTTTTCTAGATTTATGTCTGAAACGAATTTGCTGTCCCACCTGAAAATAATGCTGCACAATCGCATGATGATTGCACAGAAAGAAAACACTTGGCACGTCCGACCACCCCTGATAGTTTTGGTTTTGAGCAAATATTTACAACTCTGATGATCTCAGCAGTTAAGTTGTCTGGGCTGGACATTCACAAAGAAAAATGGCGAGAATTGCGAAGTCTACCCTGATATTGAGAAAACGAAACTAAATTGAAAAAAATACTATTAAAGCAGCCCTATTATTGTAACTATTCGGTCGTTAGAAAATAAAAAGTTTCAGGAATAATACAAATCTTAAAAATACTCTGGTTTATTTTATAATCCAAGTAAGAGATTAGACACTAGCAAGAGTAGCGCAGGGTGGAACAAAACACGCCCGTCGAATGCCATATAGTGTTATAAACTATCTTGCATTAAAATAAGATTTGCATCACCTTACGAGTGTCTAGCTAGCATGCTATAAATCTCACTTTTCACTACAAAGTCAATGCTCGATTTTCTTTAATTTTCTAACAGTTTTAGGAAAACAAGTAATCAAAAGATTAGCTTCCAACTCATTAAACACAACATGATAACATGATTATGAAGCCTTTCAAGTTTCAAAGAAATCGATAGAAAACTGTAGAAGGAGATCTCCGAACAAGATTCAAATACTGAAATAATCAAAGGGCAATAACTTTTGCAAAAATTGTTGAATCAACATTTGTTGGGGGAAACACAACTTCATATCATGATTATAATATATACCAAGTTTCAAAGAGACAGGTCGAACAATGTAGGAGAAGATCGCCGGACAAAAATCAAATACTGAAATAAACATAGGGCAATAACCTTTGCAAAAATAGTTGAATCAAATTTCTTTTCAGGGAAACACAACAACATATCATGATTATAATGTATACAAAGTTTCAAAGAGATCGTTTGAAAAATGTAGGAGGAGATCTCCGGAAAAGAATCAAATACTGAAATAAACAAAGGGGAATAACTTTTGCAAAAATAGTCGAATCAAATTTTTTTTGAGGAAACACAAACCCATATCATGATTGCAATTTATCCCAAGTTTCAAAGAGATCGGTCGAAAAATGTCGGAACGATGAGAAAATTATAAGAAAGAGCTTTATTTTAAGTGACGAATGATGAGGAGCGGATAACATGAACAGACAACAGAAAATACAGCCTCTGCATGACTCTAACCACTAACCACTAATACACAGTCCGTCGGATGGGACTATAAATGGTGGCCCGTGTGAGAACTGTCCAATTTCGCACGAAAATGATCCCTCCGAGTTTTTCGAAAAAAGAGTAGGCGTTATAACACCGACACAGAGGGTAGGGTTAGATTTATTTTTTGCTGTTAGAACTAGGTTCTCTTTATAAGACAGTTCTAAAATATATGTACCAAACAAAAAATTATGAATAGTCAGGAGCTGGTGTAGCTGGCGGCGGCTCAGTAACTCACTTTAGGATTGGTGATGCTATACAGCTAGTGTTAGATAATGGCAAGCAGTATGCCTAGGAACCGTCTTACAAAAAATAGATTTATACATTAAAAAACATTTTTGGATATCAAGCTACACTAGCGCAGTAATCAGTCATAGCGATATCATTAAACGGTCTCTGGTTCGAGACCAGTGTTGTCTCCCCGCCACATGTATCACAAAGCCATGGCTTTTGGCATAAGGATTATTTGATGCGCCGAGTTATCTCCAATGTCACTAGAGATAATTATATAATACATGATCATTAAAGCTTACGTCATGATAATCAAGGTGAATTTTCATATAGAAAACTTTACTAATGACTGTAGTCTAGCATTATTCTGTAGAAAAAGTTTTTAATAAATAAATATTTTTCAAAACCAAATTTGGAATCGTTTTCGGGTCCACATTTTTAGTGAATAAAATTACTTTGTTCGAATTATTAATTATTGTGTTTACTGTGACATCGACATTGATCAATGCATTGGCGAGACTTTTTGCAAAATCACTGACTTCTCAACAATAGTGGACAAAATGGAAGTCAATCGAAAAAGTTTTCTTAAATGTGATTCTCAACACATATACGAACAATTCATCGGTATTTTACTCACTTGCAATATTAAGTACTATCAAACATCGAAACGTGACAGGTAATTAAGGGTTAAGTAATGCATTCCCCTTGCGAAAACTATAGTTGCGAATGATAAAATATAACAGGAACATAGATCATGGCAAAGATATATGACAATTAAAGATGCCTTTTTAGTACAGCAAGTATACAGAGCGTAGCAAACTAGTGGCAAAATAGTTGAGAACATCAAGGACAACCATGGAGAAAAGGTTCCCGATTATGTGAAGCAAATTAAGCCCTGAAATATTCGAAGCGAAAGGTGAAATAAGTGTTGCTGATCGCGTCTACTACTTAGTAAGATTGTTATCTAACAGGATGAATGGACTATACTTTTTGAAAATATGGCCAAGAATTTGATGTAGTGTGCATGGAATCTGTAAAGACATTGGACAAAGTTCCACACAGAAGGCTATAAGGTAAACTCCAAAGTTATAGCTTTAGTACGCTGATCATATGTCGAAAAGAAAGTTTAGAGTATTCAAATAAATAGGGTTGTTGTAAATGTTACATTTTTTTTTTAATTTAAATAAATGTTATTGCATAAATACTACACAAAAAAATGGACGCAAGTCATCACAACTTATCAATGTAATTATAACAAGCAGAACATTAAACTGATATAATACTGTCAAACTCATAATCTATACTATCTCACAGAGACGGTACAGCAAATCTTGTAACCATATCATCGTGTATTTCCCTAAACTGTAAGCTGTTTATGCTATTGTCTCAATACCCCATTAACTCGACACGAAGCTTAATATGATGACATAAGCAGATGTAAATAATGCATGAGATGAAATTCTTTCTTAACGAATAAACTTACTAAAGTAGATCAATAAGCAATGTGTTTATCATTTAATATGTGGTTCAATTATAACCCTTTATAGCATGACCATACCAAATCGTTATTATACATGTAAAAGTAATATCAGTTGTGGTATACATGTATTCATTCTTAAGATTTTAGGGATTACGCCCTCTTTTATTCTCTAATACCTGGACTATGTCAGGGTGAAATTGAATGCTTTTAACGTGACACCTTGTGACTGATACAAGTAGACTAGATTTATCCTGTGATGTGCATCAAATGAATCGTACGACAACGTAACGGTGAAATTAAATTGTTTTGAAGTCGAATGTCGCTCTTCTGTAATCTTCAAAAGACATGCATCATCCTAACGATTAGTCTTTTTTTCTGTATCTAAAAAACCCCAATTAAATAGGCTACCGTTTGCCGTTATGACATATGCAAGGGGTGCAGAGAACGATAGTGAGCGTTACCTTTGGAAGGACTTTTTTTTTTATCTCTTTTTGTATGTTTAAAACATCACTGTCTTTATTATTAATCAATATATTAAGTAGAATGGTGTTCACCGTAGACAATGCAGCCTTATATTATCTTTTTCTCAAAGACTTATTAAATGTTAAGAAAACTGTCAATACTTCTATGGTTTACTTTGAAACTGGGAGATATTATTATTTACCGGTAAAAGTGTTAAATCTTTAAATAGACTGGGTAAATATTTGTTGCACGCTACTGCTAAAAGGAAAATTTTCCTCCCTTAGAAGTGATATTATATTAAAATATTATTTGAAACTACTTTGTTATAAGTGTACATGTTTAATAGCGCGTTAAACAGTACTTTAATGACATCCTATGGTTCTTTCTGGCTGTTTGAAGTTATGTAGTGTTTTCATTATGATGTCATTTCATGACGTCACATATAATTGCATCGTATATTGTTATATACTGTCCTTTCAACAACTTTACGGAATATCATGCTGTAAAACTGCACGTGATATCATTAGTATATATATAGTATTAGTGTATAAAGACAAGAGGGAGAAGGTTCCGACGTAAACACCAACCTGTCAAGACCATTACTACGAGTAATACAGTCGTCAACCTATCAAACCATCCCCTTACAGAACCAGAGCATGCTCTTCTTACTATGGTCTTAATTTTTGTCCGGTCCCCAAAAGCCCCAACAATGCAGAGCTGATCGAAGACATGGACAGATTCTACAGGCTACTTCGGCTACGCACACAGTGTACTTTGCTAACGACCGTGACCCAGATGATGTAGAGGATACTCCGTCAGAAGAGTCTCCCGTCGCACCCCTGATCAATCCATTCAAACATAAAAGTCAATGGACCCCTCCTCCTAGCAGAGTACCTGCTCTCGAAGCGTTCATCAGTGCAGTGAAAGAGGAAGTAGCCTTCCACTTAAACAACACGCAGACTACCAAGGACAACCTGTCACCTTCGGAACGCCAGGCACTCAAATCCCTGAAATATAATACGGAGATTGTCATCAAGCCAGCGGACAAAGGCTGTGCAGTTGTTATAATGAACAGGGACGACTACAACCAAGAGACTAATCGGCAACTCTTCAACGAGACATTTTATCGTAAGGTCGGTATTGACCTGACGCACATACACGCACAGCAGATTAATAATACCATCAATAGAATTTTAGAGAAGGGTGATATTGACAACAATACCGCGAAATCACTGCGCGCCGAAAGCCCTCAAGCAGGAAAGTTTTATCTTCTTCCTAAAATTCACAAACCTGGGAACCCGGGTAGACCCATCATTAACTCGATCAACCACCCGACGGAGAAAATTTCCCAGTTTGTTGAGTTCCACCTCCGACCATTCGTGGAACATTTACCATCTTTTTTAAAAGACACCTCAGACTATCTAAACAAAACACCTGTTAAGAACTTACCAAAAGGTACCTTGTTAGTTACGATGGACGTCGTTTCCCTCTACACTAACATACCACATGACGGCGGCATTGCTGCCTGTCGCGGGGCATGGGAACGGCGCAGTACCAAACACCCATCGACTGATAGCCTGGTGGATTTACTGAGACTTGTCCTCACTTAACAACTTTACATTCAATGAGGATAACTACATACAAGTTAGCGGTACAGCCATGGGTACTAAGATGGCCCCTCATATGCCAATGTTTTTATGGGACACCCTGAAGCCCAACTTTTAACATCTGCTCCAATTAAGCCATTTATCTGGTTGAGATTTATCGATGACATTATATATCAAATGAACATCGGGTCGGAATTTCCCTTGACGAGTTTATTGAGTACGCTAACGCGTTCCACGCCACCATCAAATTCACAGCGGATATCTTCACGGAGAGCAACACATTTTTGGACACCAGTTCCACTCTGATTGATGGTAAGATTAGAACGGACCTCCACTGTAAACCTACTGACACACACCAGTGTCTCCTCCCATCCAGTTGTCACCCCTCGCACACCACGAGAAGCATACCCTACTCCCAAGCTCTGCGCATCAGGCGTATTATTTCGGATGACATCATCTTTGAACGCAGATGTTCAGAGTTAAAGTCCCATCTCCTTGGCAGAGGATACAAATCTCCTTTGATAGATCGGGAAATAGACAAAGTGAGGGTACTGGACAGGGCAAGTCTGCTTGTATACAAAGTCAGACCCCAAGCACAAAGGGTACCTTGTGTAGTCATGTTCCACCCAGACATGCCGCCACTCCAATCTATCTTGAAAAAGCACTGGCGCATCATCGAATCTTCAGCGAAACATAGGCAGATCTTTCCAGAGCATATCGTAGACCTAAACACATTAGAGATCTTGTGGTAAGCAGCAAGATACCTACACCTAACCCTGCTGCGGCGAAATACTCTTTCAATACCTGTAACAAGAAGGTGTGCAAACTGTGTCCATACACGCGCTCCACAGATACATTTCAATGTACAATCAACGGCAAAGTGTATCACATACTACAAACACTGACATGCACATCAGTCAATGTGGTGTACCTTATTACCAGCAAAAATTGCAATTTTCAGTACGTGGGCGAGACCTGCACCCAGCTCAATATCAGAATCAACAACCACCGCTGCTCCATCAAGCAGAACAAACCAGACTTGCATGTGGCAAGGCATTTTAATATGCCTAGCCACAGTTGGAAAGACATGCAGGTTGTGGTCATAGATCATTGCCCTACATGGGATGAGACGAGACGACGTACGAGAGAACGGTTTTGGATAACCAATCTACAAAACCGCTACCCTCGAGGTATGAACGAACGATAGGCGGTTGCCATCCGCTCGTTTTCCTTCCAGGGGGCATTTGACCTAATGGTGCATTACTGCACAGTTGGTCTGCTATCTCGCCTGCCTGCTGCTGCATGTCAGTGTGTGTGACCAACAGCCGTTGTCAGATTAATTTTGAAGATTGATACAGTATCTTAGCCATTTCATCTACTTATTCCTCCTGCACTCACTTATTTGATAATTACATGCATTATTCCTGCAAGCATTATTCCTTCAAATCGAAAGAGGCGACTAAGTGTGGACCCCCTGCTGTGAATGTGAAATCCACTGCATAATTGAGAGGCGACTAATGAGGGCATTCCGTAGGAATTTGAGATTTTTCGTATTTACCGGGCCGGATTCCAACATGCACATGTTCCACGTTTTTGATATCTCGTCCCTTCTTTCTGGTGCTTATCTCTCGTTGACTCACCTTATGTGATAGTGCATCTTGCGCAAGAATAGGTCCTCTACATCAGCGTTCCTTGTCCGCGATGTTCTCAGCTTAATTGCTGCCTTCGGCTGTCTTTAGCCGAGGGAACTATTGTTTTTTTTGTTTTTTTTTATATATATATATAATAGCTTTATTTTCAATTATAGTATATCAGTTCTATCTTCTTGTAATATGATGTATATGTAAATGTACAACCTAAACTTGTCCACACTGTTGGAATTACTTCTTTGCCCAATAAAGTATTAGTGTAGGTATATATATATTTGAATGGAATTGTTCTCCGCTATCTTGTACATTACATATGAATTTTGAATATGTAACTATATATATCTGTATCCTATATGCTTTATTGCATTTGTATATAATAAAACTTGGAAACTTGTTAGCTCGAATCGGCGTTGCAGACAATTCAAGATGAACAGTTGAAAACCGTCAGGTAACTACAGTATTGAACAAGCCCACATATACATATACGTAACAGCTTTCTTTAATGCTTCTTATCAAGGCTGATTTTTTTATTAATAATATTATTATTTTCTTTATTTCCTCAATTTGAAGATTACATTTAAACAGAATAATGCGAACATATTCACATTACAAAATAATCATATTGAATACACATAAGCACCAAATAACATACATGACATATACACACTTAATTACATTGAAGTCATACATTCAATAAATATCATTAATAAGTGTACATATGATGAGGTAATACATCGCATTTTCAATTCCTAGAGTCACAGAGAAATTCACTGATGATTTCCTTAAGTCTCTAGACACTTAAAAACAGCAAGTTCTCATTTGCCAATATATATATTAAATTTGAGTGTAACAACTGGTAAATTTCCTAGCCAATGGAAAACTTCAAAAGTAATACCACTGCACAAAGGTGGGTCAATGTCGGATAAATCAAATTACAGACCGATTTCGGTCTTACCAATTATGTCTAAAGCTCTAGAAAGACATATTCATAATAGTTTTTATGCTTTTTTTAAATGGACAAAATCTACTAGTTGCCTCACAATCAGGATTTCGCAAACATCACTCCTGTGAGACTGCCCTTCTCAGTATTGTCAATAATTGGGCAAAAGAAATTGACAATGGAAATATCAATGGTGTGTTTTTTATAGATTTTAGAAACGCCTTTGATATGGTCAACAATAAAGTGTTAACTCAAAAGCTAGCATTATATCAATGTGATTGCACATCTTTGAATTGGTTTAAATCTTACCTTTCAGATCGATTTCAAAAGGTTACTGTATCAAGTCAAATCTCTAGCAGTAAGCCTATTACACATGGTGTACCACAGGGGTCCATATAAGGTCCTGTCATGTTCCTTAGTTTTATAAATGATTTGCCACTTAAACTTCAGTCTTCCACTGATATGTATGCCGACGACTCAACTTCAAGTGCGTCAGGTTGTTCTATTCCTGTTGTACAGGAGCAGTTGCAACCAGACCTTATCAAAGTTCAAGAGTGGTGTTGTGAAAATAAGCTATGGTAGGGTAAATGAAACAAACTGTGGTATGTAAAATGACATAAGCTATGGTAACGTAAATGGCACATGCTGTGGTAGGGTAAATGACACAAGCTGTTGTACGGTAAATGACACAAGCTGTGGTAGGATAAATGACACAAACTGTGGTAGGGTAATTGACACAAGCTGTGGTAGGGTAATTGACACAAGCTGTGGTAGGGTAATTGACACAAGCTGTGGTAGGGTAATTGACACAAGCTGTGGTAGGGTAATTGACACAAGCTGTGGTAGGGTAATTGACACAAGCTGTGGTAGGGTAATTGACACAAGCTGTGGTAGGGTAATTGACACAAGCTGTGGTAGGGTAATTGACACAAGCTGTGGTAGGTTCGCAAGCTGTGATAGGGTAAATGACACAAGCTGTGGTAGGGTAAATCGTGTGCAACCACGTCATTCGACATTTTGAAATTTGATTTGTATACTTGACTTTAGTATAGCTGACAGGATTTATAGCACGGCATTTATTTGAAAATCATCAAAAGAATTGGACCATTCGTGAAAAAACCTGAATTTTCGTGACCCATTTTTGTGCAATACAAGTTTTCCTGGCTGAAGAATTTAATCATAAAGATTGGACAAGTTAATAAATTGTTCTATCGGTATATAGACCGAAATCCGAGCACTCTTTTCATAAACCGTTCAGCTTCGTTGTTGGGTCTATGTATCGACCCAAAACCGATTTATTATCTAGTCCAGTAAAATACCCGTAAACGATCATAAGTACAGTGTAGGTAATGTTTGTCACCCTCTTAACGAACTAGCCGCTTCCTACCGACTCGGCTAGGGAGAATTTTTCCATAGATATTTCGGTAGAGCGTAAGACTAGTAAGCTATATGTTCTGGGTTCGACTCCTCGTGGAAGCATTGACAAAATAATTATCTCTAGTACATTGGTGCCCACGCAGGGACTCGGGAAATATTGACATCTATGCTCAACGACACTTTCACTAGAATCGCTATGACCCTTGGAAAACTCAGGACGAGTTCTTTCCTAAAGGGGGAGTATGTCACCCTGGTAAAACACTAGCCGCTCGGAGAGACATTCGGTAGAGTGTTAGACTAGTAAGTAGGAGGCCCCGGGTTCGACTCCTAGTGGTGGAATTCGAAACTAATCACCTCTGTTACATGTGTTACTGTAAAGTACATCATAATGTAATTGAGTGTGTGTTCGAGTGGTGCAGTGAATAGCGCACTTGTCTTTCACCATGGCGGCCGGTTCCCCGATCGGACATGAAAAGGTTGGGGTCACCTGCCCGACCACGTGTGGGTTTTCTCCAGGGACTCCGGTTTCCTCCCACACTGAGACCCCCCCCCACACACACACACACACTAACATCCGGGCCAACAATTGTGATTAATATAAGTTGAAATAACTTGTTTGTAAGTTTATATTCATAATTTTATTGATATCATCAGTATCTTTAAGGGAATTACACTATATTTACTAATACTATACAACTTTCTGTACCAATAGAAATATATCATTATAGGTTAATAATTACGACATACAACATTGGCATAGTTCCCTATTTAATTTGCAAAATTACTCTAAGGCGCTTTACAGTACATGAATAATAGTATTCTAACAGTGACCGTTATACATATAGTATATAGAAAGGGTCTACAAATCAGCATTTTACATCAGGTAAAATTAAAATTATCGCCATATGCATATAAACATGCATACCTATATACAAGTGAACTGATGTCTCTTTGCTTCAGCTCCACATTGAGGACGAGTACCTGGAGGGTGGCCGGAGACTGTCGATCGAAGGCTATCTAAAAGGACGAAGGAGATCCTCTATGCGTAGGGGAAGCAGCATCCTGGACCAGTCACAGCTACAGAAAGGTAGCATCAAGCCGAAAAATCCATTTGAGATTTACTCATCTGAGCCACTGTGGGAGAAATACGAAGATCAACCAGATATTCCGGATAGATGGCGAGGCAACACTATAGATAAGGGGTAATGGCATTCATTAATGGATTCACTTCTCAATTTGTTAGGCGTATCATTGGCTATTCCTTAAAAAAAATCACAGAAAAAAAGGAAATAGTACATATTGCCATATTTCTGATCTAGTCTTACAGGAAATGGGACACCGGAAATGCTGATCATTACAAGCTTCGTGCTCTACCTGTTACAGACTAAATTAATCAAAAGTACCGGGTGTTAACTTAAAACTCGGCTTTAAAACTATTTGACTCCATCGTTTCTTGTCAAAATGAGCGAAGAGAGAGGGATAACAAATTCAGGTTTATTCCATTTTTACGTTGTACTAATTCATCACTAGAAAAAAGACGCAAGAAAGAATGTATTTTGAAAAACATGTTGATACAGAAAGCCAAACAACAAAATCAGTGTTATTCCTCCATATGGTCATTTCTTTCATTCAGAACTCAATGTTATTAAGGTCAAAAGAATGAATATCTATGTTAAAAGTCTTCCGAAACATATCTAGAAACAGTATAACGAAAAGACACCTATAAATAGTTTTGAGCTACAACTATCTAGATTTTCCCACTTACTTTAATGTCAGTTTTGAAGAATTTGAATAATTTACAATAGATTTTCACAATAATTACCACACATCCTACGCTTGTCGTACTTATAATACTTAAAACATTTTTTTTCTGAAAACAATTTGACAGTATTGATGATTTTGTCAAAAGCGTTCTAAGGACGTTGTTCTAAATGCTATTTGTAGGAGGTCATTTTCAACATCTTTTGTATGTTTAAATCGGTTCATATCGGCATGTTTCTGGAAGACCTTATGAGGTTTTGACTGAATATGGCATGACTAACCCATGTTTGACTGTAGCACATTTACTTCATTATTCCTACCAGGCGTGGGGTAACCAAAGCTGATATGAAAATGCTTCCCTGGCCATGAAGTGCTGCTGTCATTTATTGAGTTGATTCACAATCCAAAATGACAACCTCTTGTTTTTTACAAATTTCCATTAACCAAACATAGAGCAATTTTTCCTGTCTTTGGCATAGGCGAACATTACGATCCCGATTGGTCTCTTCTGTGTAAGGTGTCTGATCACTTACGTTATATATTGGTATTACCCTGGTTCCCGTTGTTGTCCGTTTATATAAACATTTGACTTAATGTTCTGTATTATTAACGCCCTGGTGTATTTTCTCATGTTTTACTTCTTGCAGTCTTATATTTGTCTATAAACTGTTGTGTAAACCATTTTATAAAATTCTCGGTTTTGTGAAAACAACAATATCAGAAGGTCTATGTATACCCTAACGACACTATCTACAAACTATTGGTCAATCATCATCATCATCATCATCATCATCATCATTTTGCTTGTTAAAGGTAACACATTTCATTACAGAATCATTCGACATTGTGGTCATCATTACACCTTCATATATCTTATTTACAGACGGACTGCAGCCAAGTTGTTAAACTGCGTATTTACGTTTTGGCATCAAAAATGGAAGGGATAAATCTTCAAAAAGACCATTCCTCTTTTCACGTGCCTCACTGCATACTTTACCTCTGCATGCTTAAGTGAAAGTATCAACTTTGTAATGCCAAAAGTTTACTTAATACTGTATATTTATATTGCATGCTTTAGATACCGGATATAACATTAAGAATATATTTTCACGGATGTACAAGGAAATGATGAACATTAACATGTCTGTTGTGTCATTGCAGATCACTCTATTCATTGAAGAAAGAACAAATTGCTGGACGTGAGTTACCGTTCCTGGTCAACCATCTAGTGAAAAAAGACGAAACGAATGTCATCAACAATGTGGAACAAAAGCGTGAGAGGGACTACATATCTCGTAGTCATTTGACGGACAACACCCAAACCAAATTCAATCACGCTGTGCTCAAGCACTTTTACAAAGCTCCAGCTCCTCGCGCACATCCGGGATACGGTATGCCTAGACCAGAAACATCCGAACAGAGTCCCTTTCGTCTCTTAATGAAGGACTTGGAACGAGATCCGAGTGTCGTGGCCATAAGCAATTATCCGTCCCTGACCGTTCCTCCTACTTGTTCTAAATCTGTGGGATTTTGTGAAATCCTAGGACCAAGTGCATGCGCTCTTTGCATTGAAGGTTCAAATAGGTTTATCGGTGAAGAACTCCAGAAAATTATCTTTCCGGAAATTGAGATGACGGCAGCTAAACTTGTACAACCAAAACTTGCCAAGGTAATGCGTGAAGGTCATATGAATCAGATGAGGAAACGTAGGCTGCGCGAGCTCCATTTCCCCGCGTTCCTGTTACCCCTTAAGAGACAGGAGTCCAACCTGCTGGGGAAGAAAATGTCTGCCCTAAGAAGGGAACGCTCTAAGCTGAGCTCGGGTCCTTCCAAGCACAGTTCCTATAGTGTTTCCTCTCGAACAACACATCTCTCAGCCGTCCACGAGGAGAAAGCCTGACGCGTTCCGGTTGCCGCAACACATATTTATCTTAAGAATAAGAATCTCAAACTTTCCGAGATTCTATTGCGCAATGCCATTGGTCACAGTATTGATAAGAGTATACTTGACTTCCTTACATGTACTGAACAATACAAACATGAGTAATCAATATCATGTTTCGTCGACCCAATATGAACTAAACCAGATGACTTAAGGGCGAGTTTACATCCTCATAGAAATTAAGGTTAATATCATTATCCCTTGTTTCCTTATGAACACAAGCTATTTGTCATAGAATGGAGAATATTTGAATTACGGAAATACTCTGTCCACGAGTTGAAATACACATTTAATGTTCATAAAGAATCAAGTGAAATAATGTTACATTTTCAAATGATATTTCATCGACCATTTTATAATGTCGACACTATTAAATTACTTGGATTTCTTTCTTTTTATTTTCCGTCAGTAATTTACTGTGCAAAATAAAAGCAAGATGTTGGTAGTAGAAAAAATATTCACTTTATTTTGATAAAACCCCATTGTCACTGGTAAATGTGTATTATTTGAGATTATCCATAAATTAACACCTCTGTTGATCTCTTCATCCCATTTGTGGTTCAACCTGCATTTTTGTTGTCAATGTTACAAGGCTGCTTTCAATCTGTTGATGTCCAACGGGAGTGAATAGGAGAGATAAACGGGAAAGTGAATCTAAAACATCTTAAACTCACTGCACTTTATCAGAGGCGTAGCGATCAGCTGATCAATGTAAGCCGTTAAATCAACACATACACACAAACGTATGGGAGAATGAAATCATTCTATAAATAGACAAAGACCATGAAAACCATTGTTCTTCTCGTCGCACATGGTCAGGAAACCGGCAATATGAGTGGACCCATGACTGCATTGATTCATNTAACAACAATGGGTTTATGGACATATTGAATGAATCGCGTTAGCGATTCATGTAAAATATGTCCAAAAACCCATTGTTGTTATGACCTCATAAATGTTGAAAAAATAAATATCATTCCTTATATTTACATTGACGAATCCTTTCAGTGGATCGATATAACAACGAATAAAACAAATAAACAGGGTTTGTTCCTGCTTATACACGGGTGCAACGCAGTGGCGAGAACAGTGTTTTTTCGCGGGGAAATGTGACACTATCGTGAGAGATCTTAGCAACCGTCAACAACAATAACACAACAAAATGTAGTTCCATATTCAATGTTTATTTGTAGCACAGGACACGTGAATACGTGGATATTTCACAAAGCACAGTTCAATAATATTTTAAGATGTAAGAATTAAGCATCTAGGTCAGTCGTTACGAGTGAGTAGTTTTTGTAGTGTATTACTACGCAGTGTGATCAGGTTACTATCAGTTCCCACGTGCTGAGATTCTATGAACACCTGTGTTATGCATTTATGAATGCAATTTTTGTCAATGGGTCTAAGCATACAGAATGTAAATATTCTATTATAATGAAATCAGAAGTGACAATATATGTTTGATTTAATACTAAAAAAAACACCAATACGTTTGTGTTTCAATGATAAATATTTTGAACAATGGTCGTCTTAAATTGATGTATCTGAATTAAATGGTATATTTTTCATATAGATGAACAACGTGTTATTGCAGATTAATGCTTGACTATATTATCTTGTAAATATATATTATTACACTTATCAAGTTGGAACATGTGGAACATCCAATACCTTCAATTTTCAGACCCATTTCATGCAAATATGTAAACAGTTTTCCGAATGGGAGAGCTTGACGCTTTGGTTCAATGTCAGCCGACGTCATACCAAACATACGGCTGATTTCCTGATTAATAGCTTCCTTCTTGTCGTTCTGTCCAACTTTAGCTTTTACTAACTTCCAAACTTGTTCTGTAATATAAGATCACAATAATGAAACATAAACAATAATAGCATTATTATAAATAGTATTTATAATCATTTGCATACATTTGTAAACATGTACAAGTGTAAAACTATTATAGCGTAAGTCAAAACTTGTGTTTGGTAGAAGTAGTAAATGATAAATTTGACAAATAGTTAATACATAATTCAGTAATTAATAAATAGAAATAATAGTTATACGTACTGACAATTTCTTCAAGCACATGATAAGCAGTCATGACGTAGTTTTCCCCAAAACGAAATCCTGTTCCAGACCCAGCAAGTTGGCCATACATTTTGATTTTGATGACTCCAACAGACTTGCGAAGTTTAGATTCTACCATCGCCTCATACAAAGCAAACGATACCGTGGTGTTTTCCGTCTTATGGTGATTTCCTGCGCCGCCTGGAAAAAGTTTAAATATAAATTACGAGTTTACTTGATGTCATACTTAATAGACATTTAAATTATCTAGTCATATTGAAATTAAAACATTTGACTTGTGTATCATAAAGGTTTGTTTGAGGGCGACATTAAAGAGACATCGTGACCTTGATGATTTCGTGTTTTACTTTATATATGTGTGACTTAACATAAAGTTAAATTATTAAATTCTTGGATAATACACTAACCTGATGTGGCAGCATCTAGCTCTGGCTGCACCGTAGTTCTTGTAGGTACGACGTCAATTCCTACAATCGAAATATTAAAATCAAAACTGACAACACAAAAATTGTATAAACATGCACTATGTAGGAGTATAAATAATATTTATCTTAAAATTAGATTAAGAACTAAGGCCACGCATATGCAATTTACTTAATCACAAAATAAATCAATGTTGAAGCATGTAACCGATAGGAAATACTATATAAAAACAAACGAATAAATAAACTAAGTTTTATGTATTGACCATAATTTGTATTGATATTTATTTAGAAACATTTACATTGTCTAGAGTAAAAGTGAAAATTGTACATTAAATCATAATGATAAAAATGACTATCATTAAATATTGGCAAATTGATATATGGAGTATTGTCGCCGTTGTTTATCAAGTATTTTCAAAGCAATAAAACAAAACAATAGTTTTGACAAGGAAATGTAAATATATACTAGATAACAATCTAAAATAACGAACGCCGAGTGACGATGCTGCTGAAATTTGGCAAAACAAAGTATAAAGTACTACTTGACTATTTAGAACGGTTGCAAACATATCACATTTGTAAAGTCTCACTATCTTTATTTCTGTTATTTGTGGTTGTTTCCTTTTTCAAATAACATATTCAAATTTTTAGATTGCAAACAATGGTTAAAATAAATCAAATACAAACTTTACCTGACTGGCATTTCTGAATGTCTTCCTCAGCTTTGACGATCCTATCAAGCATTTGTTGTTTACCTTTGGGTGCAGTTTCCACTAAAAGTTTCAGTGTTTCTAGCTCTTTGCAGCTGATAACTCCTTCTCCTTCCAAATTCTGACATACCTCGAGAAAGGAAAGGTTTTCATATTCACCGGGGCCACTTAGATACGACGCTGCCTCTTGTCTGAAATGTTCCAGATTCGCGCCCATGTTTTTTTCGTTAAAGTGTGTTTTATTCATATCTGTCTTGAGGCGATTGTATATTCTTTTTTCCATTGCTACATCAATTTCTCAAATCCACAGTCTGAAAATGATAAAAGAAAGTAAGGTGTGTGTGTTATGAAAGCATCAGGAGGATGGTATAGATAAAGCAAGATGGAATGTAACGGGTTTTAAGAATGACGTCCTATGGTGAGATATACAGAAAGACTTGGTAAATCTCCCTTAAGAGTAACGTCCTACGTTAGAAATAAAATAAGGAAAGTAAAATGTCTGCTAGGAATGATATCCCCACTGATATTTAGGTATACTGTAAGTAGTGTAAACTGTCTGTCATGATTGACTCACTTAGGAAGATATCCAGACAACGAAAGTGTTATCTGTACAACCTGATTGACACCCTCAGTTAGGTGTTAAGTGTAAAGGAAGACAGAGTGTAAGATGTCTGCTACGACATCCAAAATTAGGTGTTTGGTGTAAAGGAATACTGTAAATGTCTGTGGTATGATGGACGTCTTAAGTTAGGTAAAAAGTGTAAAGGAGGTCTTTGTGTAAAATGTGTATAATGATTGACGTGTTACATATATACATATATATGTTAGTTGTAAAGGAAGACTGAGTGTAAAATGTCCGTTATGAGAGACGTCCTAAGTAAGATGTTAAGTGTAAAGGAAGTGTGAGTGTAAATGTCTGTTATGAGAGACGTCCTAAGTAAGATGTTAGGTGTAAAGGAAGACTGAGTGTAAATGTCCGTTATGAGATACTTCCGAAGTAAGAAATTAGGTGTAAAGGAAGACTTAGTGTAAATGTATGTTATAATAGACGTCCTAAGTAAGATGTTAGGTGTAAAGGAAGTGTGAGTGTAAATGTCTGTTATGAGAGACGTCCTAAGTAAGATGTTAGGTGTAAAGGAAGTGTGAGTGTAAATGTCTGTTATGAGAGACTTCCTAAGTAAGATGTTCGGTGTAAAAGAAGTGTGAGCGTGAATGTCCGTTATGAGAGACGTCCTAAGTAAGATGTTAGGTGTAAATGAAGTGTGAGTGTAAATGTCTGTTATGAGAGACTTCCTAAGTAAGATGTTCGGTGTAAAAGAAGTGTGAGCGTG
>NW_018407380.1:3782-4030 GCF_002113885.1 Mizuhopecten yessoensis | reverse complement strand
GGTGTAAAGGGAGACTGAGTGTAAATGTCTGTTATAATCGACGTCATAAGTAAGATGTTAAGTGTAAAGGAAAACTGAGTGTAAATGTCTGTTACGAGAGACGTCCTTAGTAAGATATTAGGTGTAAAGGGAGACTGAGTGTAAATGTCTGTTATGAGAGACGTCCTAAGTAGGATGTTACATGTAAAGGAAGACTGAGTGTAAATGTCTGATATGATGGACGTCCTAAGTAAGATGTTAAGTGTAAA
>NW_018407380.1:0-485 GCF_002113885.1 Mizuhopecten yessoensis | reverse complement strand
CATGTAAAGGAAGTGTGAGTGTAAATGTCTGTTATAATAGACGTCCTAAGTAAAATGTTAGGTGTGAAGGGAGACTGAGTGTAAATGTCTGTTATAATCGACGTCCTAAGTAAGATGTTAAGTGTAAAGGAAGTGTGAGTGTAAATGTCTGTTATGATAGACGTCCTAAGTAAGATGTTAGGTGTAAAGGAAGACTGAGTGTAAGGGTCCCTTATGAGAGACGTCCTAGTAAGATGTTAGGTATAAAGGAAGACTGAGTGTAAATGTCTGTTATGATGGACGTCCTAAGTAAGATGTTAAGTGTAAAGGAAGTGTGAGTCTAAATATCTGTTATGATGGACGTCCTAAGTAAGATGTTAGGTGTAAAGGAAGTGTGAGTGTTAATGTCTTTTATGATAGACGTCCTAAGTAAAATGGTAGGTGTAAAGTGAGACTGAGTATAAATGTCTGTTATGAGAGACGTCCTAAGTAAGATGTTACATGTT
>NW_018407379.1:1470-2382 GCF_002113885.1 Mizuhopecten yessoensis | reverse complement strand
ACTATTCTGATTATTACAGAGGAATAGCTTGGTTTAGTTATATACATTATTCTACATATGGTGTAAAAGCTTAGTAACATGCAGTAAATAATTAGTTGTAGTAGCTGGAGACTATTTCTGATAATTAACTAGTGTTGTATGTGTAGTTTGTTTAGTTACATACTGTAACTAGTCACAGACAGTAAGCTGTGACATGCATTCTTATCATGCACTCTTGCCTACAGCCTTTAATTTCACAATGTCAAACTTTCGCAGGCAAACACCTGGAACATTTGCCAAGTTTTCATCAGTCCACCACCATTACTACCAGATAAGGAGTTTAGGTTTCACTCCATCCCTGTGCCACTTTGTCTATGACATGTCTTATGTACTCTCACTTTCAATTGTGCTAAAAAAAATATGTAAGTACCTCCTGGGATGGTGTCTCATGCCCAATGATATACAGAGTTATGACTCTGGCATATAACTTTGTTAGGGCACATCTGTATACTCTGTCTCAATTGTCGAATTCTGTATAGGAGTATCTCTTGGGATGGCGGAATACTGCATTATCAAATCAGGTTTCTTACCTTGCTATTTGCAGAGTTATGGCCCTTTGTTCACGAGGCATAGTTCACTTACTCTGTACCCACAATCATTAACTTTGTCGGTGAAGATGCCCAACGCCTTGTGCTTCATTATACTTACGAGTTATAGCCCTTTGTTTATTTCTCATGCTGATGTTTGGGGACTATGGATTGCTTGCAATATAGAGTTTCCTTGTTTCTTACTTCCTCACTCAGTTTCTTTTATTTTGTAATATTTTTCAAAGTACAGATACTTTTGTTTTAGGTCACCCAACTTGTCTGCAGTTCACAGTGAACATGATAGTGTCTGTGAAGAAATACCCCTGGCAATGTATCGAGTGTAAGT
>NW_018407379.1:0-485 GCF_002113885.1 Mizuhopecten yessoensis | reverse complement strand
ATCAAGTGTAACACTTGTGGAGTGTGTGACACCTCAGACAATGATAAAGTACTCATCAGACCGTGTATCAAGTGTAACACCTGTGGACTGTGTGGCACCTCAGACAATGATGTAAGTACTCACTAGACATTGTATCAAGTGTAACACTTGTGGACTGTGTGACCCCTCAGACAATGATGTAAGTACTCACTAGACATTGTATCAAGTGTAACACTTGTGGACTGTGCGACAACTCAGACAATGATGTAAGTACTCACTAGACCATGTATCAAGTGTAACACTTGTGGACTGTGGGACACCTCAGACAATGATGTAAGTACTCACTAGACCTTGTATCTAGTGTAACACTTGTGGAGTGTGTGACACCTCAGATAATGATGTAAGTACTCACTGGACCTTGTATCAAGTGTAACACTTGTGGAGTGTGTGACACCTCAGATAATGATGTAAGTACTCACTAGACCTTGTATCAAGTGTAACACTTG
>NW_018407378.1:31938-35838 GCF_002113885.1 Mizuhopecten yessoensis | reverse complement strand
ACGGTATTACTCCAGTGTTGTAAGATCGGTATATGGATATATTGCGGTATAGGTCTGTGTGGTTATAGGACTGTATATGTCTATATGGTTATAGGACCGTATAACTCCAGTGTTATTAGGACGTTATAGGTATATATGGTTATAGGACAGTAAAACTCCAGTGTTGTAAGGACTGTACAGGTCTGTATGGTTATAGGACATTAAATCTCCAGTGTTGCTAGGACTGTACATGTCTGTATGGTTATAGGACTGTAAAACTCCAGTGTTAATAGGACGGTATAGGCATGTATGGTTATAGGACAGTAAAATTCCAGTGTTGTTAGGGCTGTACATGTCTAAATGGTTATAGGACTGTCAAACTCCAGTGTTGTTAGGACTGTACATGTCTAAATGGTTATAGGACAGTGAAACTCCAGTGTTAATAGGACGGTATAGGCATGTCTAAATGGTTATAGGACAGTAAAACTCCAGTTTTGTTAGGGCTGTACATAGCTATGTGGTTATAGGACAGTAAAATTCCAGTGTTAATAGGACTGTACATGTCTATATGGTTATAGGACAGTAAAACTCCAGTGTTGTTAGGACTGTACATGTCTATATGGTAAAAGGACTGTAAAACTCCAGCGTTATTTGGACGGTTTAGGTCTGTGTGGTTATAGGATGTGAACTATTCAGTGGTGTTAGGACGGTGTATGTCTAAATGGTTATATGACGTATGGCTCTGGTGTTTTAAGGACGGGTAAGTCTATATGGTTAAGGACAGTCTAACCCAAGTGTTATTAGGACGGTGTAGGGGACGGGGTAGGGGACGGTGTAGGTTTATATGGTTATAGGACGGTACAAATCCAGTGGTTTTAGGACGGTATAGGTCTATATGGTTATAGAACTTTATATCTCCAGTGATTTTAGGACTGTATATGTCTAAATGGTTATAGGACAGTAAAACTCCAGCGGGTTTAGGACGGTATATGTCTATCTTGTTAGGACGGTATAACTCTAGTGTTATTAGGATCGTTGTTGTTTAATGTTACTGTGAATATCTACGTGGACAAATGTATATATCATATTGATATACTATTGTTTGTGCCCAAACAAAAAGGGTTCCATAACAGGATTGACCGGCATCTTTACAAAATTCATGTCGGTATGCATGCATATTTGTTACATACGTATTTAGGTAGGGCTTAATGGAAAACACGTGTGTTACTAATTTGTGTTTATATCAGCATGGACATTAAAAGTTGATATTCAATACATATAGGATCTTACATGAGTTTCCATTTAATATGAGATTAATGAAACGAGTCTAAGAGCATTTGACGAGCTAAAATGAAAAGTTCCTGACGAGTTTCATTAATTTCATACGAAATGAAAACGAGTGTAAGATCCTTTTTATCACATAATCAAGATTTGTGGCATTTATTTATGTAAAACGACAATTTTCATGCATCCTTGAAATGTGAAAAGCCGCCATTTTGACTCCAGTGTGCAAGTTTATGACGTCATGTACTTGTCCTAGGCGTGACGTCACAATTGAAACAATTGAAACTTACAACCAATTAAAAGGTTGGAAGGTAATATTACATAGGTTAATTTGCCCAAAAAAATTATGACCGGGGTATATTCACTGGATAACACATTACATTATATGATCAATATATTTCCAATCTATACTTTATAGCAATTACTAATCTGGATTTAGGCATTCCCTTATATTTTCGATATTGATGTGTTTTTGACGTCGTGTGGAAATGAAAATTTTTGAACAACATAACGTTACAACAATG
The DNA here is from genome assembly GCF_002113885.1 of Mizuhopecten yessoensis. Classification (NCBI taxonomy): domain Eukaryota; kingdom Metazoa; phylum Mollusca; class Bivalvia; order Pectinida; family Pectinidae; genus Mizuhopecten; species Mizuhopecten yessoensis. The sequence goes on along the minus strand of NW_018407378.1, from coordinate 34,051 downwards.
TTTGCCTCCAGTGGTTCATTCACGTTACGCGAGGCGATATGATAAGCTTTGAAGTGGTTCTGATCAATTTGCGTTCATAACCCTTTGAACGCAATTCCTTTGGGAATGCTTATGAGGAATTTGCAATAGAAATGGAAATATATTGTGATATATTAGGTTAACTATAATAACGTATACTATTGTGATGTTGCTGGGTAACTATGATAACGTGTTCTATTGTGATGTTTCAGGGTAACTATAATAACGTGTACTATAGTGATGTTTCAGGGTAACTATAATAATGTGTTCTATTGTGATGTTTCAGGGTAACTATTATAACGTGTACTATTGTGATGTTTCAGGGTATCTATAATAACGTGTTATATTGTGATGTTTCAGGGTAACTATAATAACGTGTTCTATTGTGATGTTTCAGGGTATCTTTAATAACGTGTACTATTGTGATGTTGCTGGGTAACTATGATAACGTGTTCTATTGTGATGTTTCAGGGTAACTATAATAATGTGTTCTATTGTGATGTTTCAGGGTAACTATAATAACGTGTACTATAGTGATGTTTCAGGGTAACTATTATAACGTGTACAATTGTGATGTTGGAGGGTAACTATTATAACGTGTACTATTGTGATGTTTCAGGGTAACTATAATAATGTGTTCTATTGTGATGTTTCAGGGTAACTATAATATTGTGTTCTATTGTGATGTTTCAGGGTAGCTATAATATTGTGTTCTATTGTGATGTTTCAGGGTAGCTATAATAACGTGTACTATAGTGATGTTTCAGGGTAACTATAATAATGTGTTCTATTGTGATGTTTCAGGGTAACTATTATAACGTGAACTATTGTGATGTTTCAGGGTAACTATAATAATGTGTACTATAGTGATGTTTCAGGGTAACTATTATAACGTGAACTATTGTGATGTTTCAGGGTAACTATTATAACGTGAACTATTGTGATGTTGGAGGGTAACTATTATAACGTGTACAATTGTGATGTTTCAGGGTAACTATAATAACGTGTACAATTGTGATGTTTCAGGGTAACTATAATAACGTGTACAATTGTGATGTTTCAGGGTAACTATAATAATGTGTACAATTGTGATGTTTCAGGGTAACTATTATAACGTGTTCTATTGTGATGTTGCAGGGTAACTATAATAATGTGTTCTATTGTGATGTTGCAGGGTAACTATAACAACGTGAACTATTGTGATGTTTCAGGGTAACTATAATAACGTGTACAATTGTGATGTTTCAGGGTAACTATAATAACGTGTACTATAGTGATGTTTCAGGGTAACTATAATAATGTGTACAATTGTGATGTTTCAGGGTAACTATTATAACGTGTTCTATTGTGATGTTGCAGGGGAACTATAATAATGTGTTCTATTGTGATGTTGCAGGGTAACTATAATAATGTGGTCTATTGTGATGTTGCAGGGTAACTATAATAACGTGAACTATTGTGATGTTTCAGGGTATCTATAATAACGTGAACTATTTTGATGTTTCACGGAAACTATTATAACGTGTTCTATTGTGATGTTTCAGGGTATCTATAATAACGTGAACTATTGTGATGTTTCACGGAAACTATTATAACGTGTTCTATTGTAATGTTTCAGGGTATCTATAATAACGTGAACTATTGTGATGTTTCACGGAAACTATTATAACGTGTACTATTGTGATGTTTCAGGGTAACTATAATAATATGTTCTATTGTGATGTTGCAGGGTAACTATAATAATGTGTTCTATTGTGATGTTGCAGGGTAACTATAATAACGTGAACTATTGTGATGTTTCAGGGTAACTATAATAACGTGAACAATTGTGATGTTTCAGGGTAACTATAATAATGTGTTCTATTGTGATGTTTCAGGGTAACTATTATAACGTGAACTATTGTGATGTTTCACGGTAACTATTATAACGTGAACTATTGTGATGTTTCACGGTAACTATTATAACGTGTACTATTGTGATGTTTCATGGTAACTATTATAACGTGTACTATTGTGATGTTTCACGGTAACTATTATAACGTGTACTATTGTGATGTTTCACGGTAACTATTATAACGTGTACTATTGTGATGTT
>NW_018407378.1:6005-30882 GCF_002113885.1 Mizuhopecten yessoensis | reverse complement strand
TGATGTTTCACGGTAACTATTATAACGTGAACTATTGTGATGTTTCACGGTAACTATTATAACGTGTACTATTGTGATGTTTCACGGTAACTATTAAAACGTGTACTATTGTGATGTTTCACGGTAACTATTATAACGTGTACTATTGTGATATTTCAGGGTGAATTCATCATTTAAAAAAAAAAATCTGATGAAATAATTGTTCTTACTTTTATTATTTGCAAAGGTCGTTGGATTGGATGAGTTTTTACACTGGCAACTATTTAGCTGACAAAGATTATGTCTATCACTGGAAGTACGTACCAGTGGATCTGGTGAAAGAACAAGACATGAACTTCCGGATTAATTATACAAACGACACGAAGGACGCTCGTCAGCAAGTTCTTTACTACCCAAAGACCGACGAGTTTGGACTCACCAGTCGGGATGATAAACATAACTTTATCTGTCAAAGTAAGTACCTGTAAATAACAATAACTGACTAAGTAGTTTTCTATAACTATCACCTGACATATGATGGTCAATGGCACGTAAAGACGCCTCAAGGTAGGTCTCTGGTGGGACATTCACGTTATCAATGTCAGGGTTTGGGGAATGGCGCTGAATTGCTTTTCCTCCTAGATTCTTCTTCTCCGTTCGTTGTTCCCGTGGTAGTATTTTCCTCTGATCCGGAGTTTGTTTTAGCTCACATGGCACAAGGTGCTAGTTGACTAATGGTATTGTGCAGCGTCTGCCGTCCGTGCGTTAACTTTTATCATAGAACTTCTTGATTTTATACAATGTTCGGTATATCACCTGTTACAGGTAGATTGTTATTATACAATGTTCGGTATATCACCTGTTACAGGTAGATTATTATTATACAATGTTCGGTATATCACCTGTTACATGTAGATTGTTGTTATACAATGTTCGGTATATCACCTGTTAAAGGTAGATTGTTTTTATACAATGTTCGGTATATCACCTGTTACAGGTAGATTGTTTTTATACAATGTTCGGTATATCACCTGTTGAAGGTAGATTGTTATTATACAATGTTCGGTATATCACCTGTTAAAGGTAGATTGTTATTAAACAATGTTCGGTATATCACCTGTTACAGGTAGATTGTTATTATAAAATGTTCGGTATATCACCTGTTACATGTATATTGTTTTTATACAATGTTCGGTATGTCACCTGTTAAAGGTAGATTGTTATTAAACAATGTTCGGTATATCACCTGTTAAAGGTAGATTGTTATTAAACAATGTTCGGTATATCACCTGTTACAGGTAGATTGTTATTATACAATGCTCGGTATATCACCTGTCACAGGTAGATTGTTATTATGCAATGTTCGGTATATCACCTGTTAAAGGTAGATTATCATGATACAATGTTCGGTATATCACCTGTTAAAGGTAGATTGTTATTAAACAATGTTCGGTATATCACCTGTTACATGTATATTGTTTTTATACAATGTTCGGTATATCACCTGTTAAAGGTAGATTGTTATTATACAATGTTCGGTACATCATCTGTTACAGGTAGATTGTTGTTACTAACACTCGTTCTTTATCTTGTGTGTTACAGCCGAGTATCAAGCAATGTGGTTACAAGCCGGACCAGATACCAGCGCTGTGCAGGCTATTGTATTTTACAGAACGAGATATCAAGTTCTGGTGTCCCCAGAAAACTCCTTACCATATTTGTGTTCTATCGATACAATTCAAATAATTCGCTCCCTGATGTTACCACGGAAATGATTTTTTCTGTTCAACTAATGTTAATACCAATTCACAGGAAAAGCATAATTGATTATCGGAATAATTAGTGATTAGATAGATGAAAATATCTTATTTAACAAGGAGGTTGGAAACATGGTCGACACACCTACACATAAGTTCGAGATATTGTGATGAGTGTTATAACTATTTATGGGGATACCTTGTTCACTATGTCCGAGATTGTTACCTACGTCAGAGACATGGTGATACCTTGTTAACTATGTCCGAGACATGGTGATACCTTGTTCACTATGTCCGAGATTGTTACCCACGTCAGAGACATGGTGATACCTTGTTAACTTTGTCCGAGACATGGTGATACATTGTTAACTATGTCAGAGACATGTTGATACATTGTTAACTATGTACGAGACATGTTGATATCTTGTTAACTATGTCCGAGACATGGGGATACCTTGTTAACTATGTCCGAGACATGGTGATACCTTGTTTATAAGGTCCGAGACATGGTGATACCTTGTTTATAAGGTCCGAGACATTTAGATACCTTGTTTGTAAGGTCCGAGACATGGTGATACATTGTTAACTATGTCTGAGACATGGTGATACCTTGTTTATAAGGTCCGAGACATGGGGATACCTTGTTAACTATGTCCAAGACATGTTGATATCTTGTTAACTATGTCCGAGACATGGGGATACCTTGTTAACTATGTACGAGACATGGTGATACATTGTTAACTATGTCAGAGACATGGTGATACATTGTTAACTATGTCCGAGACATGGTGATACATTGTTAACTAAGTCCGAGACAAGGTGATACCTTCTAAACTATGTACGAGACAAGGTGATATCTTATTACAGTAACTTTGTCCAAGACATGGTGATATCTTGTTAACTTTGTCCGAGAAATGGGGATACCTTGTTAACTATGTCCAAGATTGTAACCTATGCCAGAGACATGGAGATACCTTGTTAACTATGCCAGAGACATGGGGATACCTTGTTAACTATGTACGAGACAAGGTGATACCTTGTTTATTATGTCCGAAACATGGTGAGACCTTGTTTATTAGGTCAGAAACATGGTGATACCTTGTTTATTAGGTCAGGGACAATGTGATACATTGGTGGGTATGTCCGAGATTGTTACCTAGGTGTTAACTATGTACGAGACAAGGGGATACCTTGTTTATTAGGAAAGGGACAATGTGATACATTGGTGGGTATGTCCGAGATTGTTACCCACGTCAAAGACATGGTGATACCTTGTAAACTATGTCCAAGACATGGTGATACCTTGTAAACTATGTCCGAGACATGGGGATATCTTGTTAACTATGTCCGAGACACGGTGATATCTTGTTAACTATGTCCGATGCAAGGTGATATCTAGTTAACTTTGTCCGAGACATCGTGATATATTGTTAACTATGTCCGAGATATGGTGATTCTTTGTTAACTATGTCCGGGACATGGTGATACCTTGTTCACTATGTCCGAGATTGTTACCTAGGTGTTAACTATGTACGAGACATGGTGATACATTGTTAACTATCTCCGAGACATCATGGTGATACCTTGTTTATAATGTCCGAGACATGGGGAATACCTTGTTAACTATGTCCGAGGCAAGGTGATATCTTGTTAGCTTTGTCCGAGACATAGTGATATATTGTTAACTATGTCCGAGATATGGTGATTCTTTGTTAACTATGTCCGGGACATTGTGATACCTTGTTTATTAGGTCAGGGACAATGTGCTACATTGTTAACTATGTCCGAGATTGGTACCTACGTCAGAGACATGGAGATACCGTGTTTACTATGTCCGAGACATGGTTATACCTTGTTTATTCGGTCAGATACATGTAGCTACCTTGTTTACTATGTCCGCGACATGGCGATACCTTGTTTATTCGGTCAGATACATGTAGATCCCTTGTTTACTATGTCCGAGATTGTTACCTACGTCAGAGACATGGAGATACCTTGTTTACTATGTCCGAGACATGGTGATACCTTGTTTATTCGGTCAGATACATGTAGATACCTTGTTTACTATGTCCGAGACATGGTTATATCTTGTTAACTATGTCCGAGACATGGTGATACCTTGTTCACTATGTCCGAGATTGTTACCTACGTCAGAGACATGGAGATACCTTGTTAATTATGTCCGAGACATGGTGATACCTTGTAAACTATGTCCGAGACATGGTAATACCTTGTTAACTTTGTCCGAGACATGGTGATACCTTGGATATTAGGTCAGATACAAGGAGATACCTTGTTAACTATGTCCGAGACATGGTGATACCTTGTTAACAATGTCCGAGACATGGTAATACCTTGTTAACTTTGTCCGAGACATGGTGATACCTTGGTTATTAGGTCAGATACAAGGAGATACCTTGTTTACTATGTCCGAGACATGGTGATACCTTGTTAACTATGTCCGAGACATGGTGATACCTTGTTAACTATGTCCGAAACATGGTGATACCTTGTTTATTAGGTCAGATACATGGAGATACCTTGTTTACTATGTCCGAGACAAGGTGATACCTTGTTAACTATGTCCGAGACATGGTGATACCTTGTTAACTATGTCAGAGACATGGTGATACCTTGTTAACTATGTCCGAGACATGGTGATATCTTGTTAACTATGTCCGAGATTGTTACCTAGGTCATATACATGAAGATACCTTGTTTACTATGTCCGAGACAAGGTGATATCTTGTTAACTATGTGCGAGATTGTTACCTAGGTCATATACATGAAGATAAGGTCCGAGACAAGGTAATACCTTGTTAACTTTGTCCTAGAAATGGGGATACCTTGTCAACTATGTCCGAGACCTGGTGATATCATGTTAACTATGTCCGAGACCTGGTGATATCATGTTAACTATGTCCGAGAAATGGTGATACTTTGTTCCCCCTGTCCGGGACATGGTGACACCTTGCTAGCTATGTCCGAAACATGGTGAGACCTTTTATTTTAGGTCAGATACATGGTGTTACCTTGTTACCTATGTTCGAGACATGGTGATATCCTTTTAACTATGTCCGAGATAGTTACCTAGGGCAGAGACATGGATATACCTTGTTAACTATGTCCGAGACATGGTGATACCTTGTTAACTTTGTCCGAGACATGGTGATACCTTGTTTATAATGTCCGAGACATGGGGATACCTTGTTAACTATGTCCAAGACATGGTGATATTTTGTTAACTATGTCCGAGACATGGGGATACCTTGTTAACTATGTACGAGACATGGTGATACATTGTTAACTATCTCCGAGACATGGTGATACCTTGTTAACTATGTCCGAGATATGGTGATACCTTTTTAACTATGTCCGAGATATGGTGATACTTTGTTAACTATGTCCGGGACATGGTGATACCTTGTTTATTAGGTCAGATACTTGGAGATACCTTGTTAACTATGTCCGAGACAAGGTGATGCCTTGTTAACTATGTCCGAGATATGGTGATACTTTGTTAACTATGTACGAGACATGGCGATACATTGTTTACTATGTCCGAGACATGGTGGTACCTTGTTAACAATATCCGAGACATGGGGATACCTTGTTAATTAGGTCAGGGACAATGTGATACATTGTTAACTATGTCCGAGATTGTTACCTTCGTCAGAGACATGGAGATACCTTGTTTACTATGTCCGAGACATGGTGATACATTGTTTATTCGGTCAGATACATGTAGATACCTTAGTTACTATGTCCGAGACATGGTGATATCTTATTAACTACGTCCGAGACATGGGGATACCTTGTTTATTAGGTCAGAAACATGGTGATACCTTGTAAACTATGTCCGAGACATGGTGATACCTTGTTAACTTTGTCCGAGACATGGTGATACCTTGTTTATAATGTCCGAGACATGGGGATACCTTGTTAACTATGTCCAAGACATGGTGATATTTTGTTAACTATGTCCGAGACATGGGGATACCTTGTTAACTATGTACGAGACATGGTGATACATTGTTAACTATCTCCGAGACATGGTGATACCTTGTTAACTATGTCCGAGATATGGTGATACCTTTTTAACTATGTCCGAGATATGGTGATACTTTGTTAACTATGTCCGGGACATGGTGATACCTTGTTTATTAGGTCAGATACTTGGAGATACCTTGTTAACTATGTCCGAGACAAGGTGATGCCTTGTTAACTATGTCCGAGATATGGTGATACTTTGTTAACTATGTACGAGACATGGCGATACATTGTTTACTATGTCCGAGACATGGTGGTACCTTGTTAACAATATCCGAGACATGGGGATACCTTGTTAATTAGGTCAGGGACAATGTGATACATTGTTAACTATGTCCGAGATTGTTACCTTCGTCAGAGACATGGAGATACCTTGTTTACTATGTCCGAGACATGGTGATACATTGTTTATTCGGTCAGATACATGTAGATACCTTAGTTACTATGTCCGAGACATGGTGATATCTTATTAACTACGTCCGAGACATGGGGATACCTTGTTTATTAGGTCAGAAACATGGTGATACCTTGTAAACTATGTCCGAGACATGGTGATACCTTGTTAACTTTGTCCGAGACATGGTGATACCTTGTTTATAATGTCCGAGACATGGGGATACCTTGTTAACTATGTCCAAGACATGGTGATATTTTGTTAACTATGTCCGAGACATGGGGATACCTTGTTAACTATGTACGAGACATGGTGATACATTGTTAACTATCTCCGAGACATGGTGATACCTTGTTAACTATGTCCGAGATATGGTGATACCTTTTTAACTATGTCCGAGATATGGTGATACTTTGTTAACTATGTCCGGGACATGGTGATACCTTGTTTATTAGGTCAGATACTTGGAGATACCTTGTTAACTATGTCCGAGACAAGGTGATGCCTTGTTAACTATGTCCGAGATATGGTGATACTTTGTTAACTATGTACGAGACATGGCGATACATTGTTTACTATGTCCGAGACATGGTGGTACCTTGTTAACAATATCCGAGACATGGGGATACCTTGTTAATTAGGTCAGGGACAATGTGATACATTGTTAACTATGTCCGAGATTGTTACCTTCGTCAGAGACATGGAGATACCTTGTTTACTATGTCCGAGACATGGTGATACATTGTTTATTCGGTCAGATACATGTAGATACCTTAGTTACTATGTCCGAGACATGGTGATATCTTATTAACTACGTCCGAGACATGGGGATACCTTGTTTATTAGGTCAGAAACATGGTGATACCTTGTAAACTATGTCCGAGACATGGTGATACCTTGTTAACTTTGTCCGAGACATGGTGATACCTTGTTTATAATGTCCGAGACATGGGGATACCTTGTTAACTATGTCCAAGACATGGTGATATTTTGTTAACTATGTCCGAGACATGGGGATACCTTGTTAACTATGTACGAGACATGGTGATACATTGTTAACTATCTCCGAGACATGGTGATACCTTGTTAACTATGTCCGAGATATGGTGATACCTTTTTAACTATGTCCGAGATATGGTGATACTTTGTTAACTATGTCCGGGACATGGTGATACCTTGTTTATTAGGTCAGATACTTGGAGATACCTTGTTAACTATGTCCGAGACAAGGTGATGCCTTGTTAACTATGTCCGAGATATGGTGATACTTTGTTAACTATGTACGAGACATGGCGATACATTGTTTACTATGTCCGAGACATGGTGGTACCTTGTTAACAATATCCGAGACATGGGGATACCTTGTTAATTAGGTCAGGGACAATGTGATACATTGTTAACTATGTCCGAGATTGTTACCTTCGTCAGAGACATGGAGATACCTTGTTTACTATGTCCGAGACATGGTGATACATTGTTTATTCGGTCAGATACATGTAGATACCTTAGTTACTATGTCCGAGACATGGTGATATCTTATTAACTACGTCCGAGACATGGGGATACCTTGTTTATTAGGTCAGAAACATGGTGATACCTTGTTAACTATGTCCGGGACATGGTGATACCTTGCTAGCTATGTCCGGAACATGGGGATACCTTGTTAAATATGTCCGAGATTATTACTTAGGTCAGGGACAATGTGATACCTTGTTAACTATGTCCGAGATTGTTACCTAGGTCAGATACATGGAGATACCTTGTGTATGTCCGAGACATTGTGGTACCTTGTGAACTTTGTCCGAGACAAATGATATTTTGTTAAGCATTTGCAAGACATGGTGGTACCTTGTGAACTAGGTCAGAGACATGGTGATACCTTGTTAGCTATGTCGAAGACATGGGGATACTTTGTTAGCTATGTCCGATATTGTTACCTGGGTCAGACACATGGTGATACCTTGTAAGCTATGTCCGAGACATGGTGATACCTTGTAAGCTATGTCCGAGACATGGGGATACCTTGTAAGCTATGTCCGAGAAATGGTGATACCTTGTAAGCTATGTCCGAGACATGGTGATACCTTGTAAACCAGGTCAGAGACATAGTGGTACATGTACATCGTTATCAACATTGTTTATTGCGTCACTTTTCCCATGTCCTGTTGTTTGTTGCGTCACTTTTGCATGTAACATTGTTTATTGCGACACTTTTCCATGTAACATTGTTTATTGCGACACTTTTCCGTGTAACATTGTTTAGTGCGTCACTTTTTCATGTAACATTGTTTCTTTCGATTCTTGTGTATGCTACGTTGTATGTGACGTCACTATTCCATGTGACTTTGTTCATTACGTCACTATTCCATGTAAAATTGTTTATTGCGTCACTTTTCCGTGTAACATTGCTTATTGCGTCACTTTTCCATGTAACATTGTTTCGTACGGTTCTTGTGTATGTTACGTTGTATGTGACGTCACTATTCCATTTAACATTGTTTATTACGTCACTATTCCATTTAACATTGTTTATTGCATTACTGCTTAATTGTAATATTGCTTATTGCGTCACGTGTCCCTGTAACATTGTTTATTACAACTCTTGTGTATGTAACGTTGTATGTGACGTCACTTTTCTATGTAACATTATTTGTTTCGTCACTTTTCCATGTGCCATTGTTTATTACAACTCTTGTGTATGTAACGTTGTGTGTAACGTCGCTTTTCTATATAACATTGTTTGTTTTGTCACTTTTCCATGTGGCATTGTTTATTACACCTCTTGTGTATGTACCGTTGTATGCGACGTCACTTTTCGATGTAACATTGTTTATTACAACTCTTGTGTATGTAACGTTGTGTGTAACGTCGCTTTTCTATATAACATTGTTTGTTTTGTCACTTTTCCATGTGGCATTGTTTATTACAACTCTTGTGTATGTAACGTTGTATGTGACGTCTCTTTTCTATGTAACATTATTTGTTTCGTCACTTTTCCATGTGCCATTGTTTATTACAACTCTTGTGTATGTAACGTTGTATGCGACGTCACTTTTCGATGTAACATTGTTTATTACAACTCTTGTGTATGTTACGTTGTATGTGACGTCACTATTCCATGTAACATTGTTCATTACGTCACTATTCCATGTGACGTTGTTTGTTTCGTTACTTTTCCATGTAACAATGTTTCTTACGGTTCTTGTGTAGGTTACATTGTATGTGACGTCACTTGTCAATGTAACATTGTTTATTGCAACTCTTGTGTATGTAACGTTGCATGTGACGTCACTTTTCTATGTAACATTGTTTGTTTCGTCACTTTTCCATGTGCCATTTAAGGATTGATTGTCTTATTTTTGACATGCATTGGTGTGTAACATACATTGGCTTATAACCTTCATTTTGAATGGTGGGCGCTAGCGCATCATGTTAAATATGTAGGTAAGCCAATGTATGTTACACACCAATGGATTTAAAACTTATGACAACCAATACTTATATTTACATTTTATGTTGATCAACTTACAGTTCACGCAGAAATAACGAGATTACATAGTTTGAACACGTTTCAACGTCAGGGTAAATCCACACAGAGAACAGCCACCAGTTGACAGTGGAACAGTTCAATCTCAAACGTTACAGCTATGACGTCATAAGCGTGGCGACACTATGGCCTAATGTATGTTATACGGAATAATTATACCTCTACTTATTTTACACTATACAAAAGTAGCCACATAAACAAGCTATTTCCCTTCTAACTACATGCCAGTGAAATAGTTCGTCTGGAGGGATGCGATAGTTTTGAAACTATTTCCCTCGGAAAATGCGGGAAATTGAGCGACGTCGTGGGTGGGGCCTGACCGAATATTGACCAATCAGCGCAATCGAATTACGTCGGCAATTTCCGGCCAGCGGAGCCGGTACTTTCTGAATCGACCTTCACCTACATGTTTTGAATTAATTCAGAATTCGCATTTATGTTGATGCTAATTTTCAAGCAAAAACTGTGATTTATTGTTTATAGTACATGTGATATCCTTTATTTCATGTTATTGCAAATACTGTTTTTTTCTGATGTTGATTCTCAAGAAATTTTAGTTTTGTTAATAAAGTGTCCCAACTGTTGAAAATTTGTTTTCTAATAATATTGAGAATATTGTAAGGGAGTGTTTGTATCGGTATAATAAAACAGTTGAAGTATGGGTATTTCGGGATATAGCAAGTTTATGATCCCACTCGTCCAGGACTATTTCCCTCGGCTTCGCCTCGGGAAAAAGTCCTGGCCTCGGGGGATCATAAACTTGCTATATCCCTCATACCCATACTTTAACTGTTAAATAACATACATTGGGCTCAGTAGAAACATCTAGGCTCTGTGCAGTGGAAATGTAAATATTGTTTATTACAACTCTTGTGGATGTAACGGTGAATGTGACGTCATTTTGGTATATGAAGTTGTATGCTTATTTACAGTTTGACTTTTTAATTTTGTCATAATTTTACAAATAAAAACGCATGCCATGTGTATTATTGACTACTGTACATACTAATCTCTGATACAATATTACTTTTCAATATTTTGTTATATTATATTTACTTTTATTTTTTAAGTCTTATCAGGCCAGACATTATGACAAACTGCGGGTACCTTTTTACTGAAATATTTTCAGCAATATTAAATGTTATTTACTCTTTCAAACCAAAAGGGATTATCATTAACATAATAGCCGACTATTTCATTATTTCCCATAGCATTTGAAGATATATGTAGCCATACCTGTACTTGATACGTGATGACGGGCCCTGTTCTGTGTTTACCACATGTTGATGAAGTTCTACTTATTGTGTAGTAGTAATGCTGCTTAACTCGACACTGATTCCTGTGATAGGCCTTAAACACATGTCTATTTTATCCTTGTTTTTTCCAGTTTGACTCTGTATTAGTATATACTTACATGCCCAGGGGTGTAGGGTAGGGACACTCCTGTAGAAAGGTCTTCAAATTTGGTTTGCATAAGTTGAAAATACCGAAGCTGGGATTCTCCTATCTTGGACTCCTTTACATGGAGTTTTTTCTGTCATACAAGTTGACCAGAATCAGCTCAGAAACCATGAAAATGCCTTTTGACTGACTAGTATTTTCGACATGTTTCCTTGAGTTTTTTGGATGAAATTATTTCAATTGGTAAGCAAGATTGAGCGAACCCCATTTCTCCAAACTATTAAATAAAAAAATCCCATTTTTCTTAATTGTATTTTTTATGTATTATTATAATATTTATCAATTTCATCACGTTCCAATTTTCAGCATTTCTGGCATTGGAAACTTCTCATTTTTGTTACGTCACGCACTTAAAAGAAATCTTACTTGAGCAATAAAAATAAGGAAAAAATTGAACTGTTATGCATTTTTTCTTATGAGTCTAGAATGTATCTTAATACTACGATACAATTTTGTAAATCTTGTATTTACTTACTATGATAAGTGTTTGTATAAATGTTTTCCTACATACCAATATTAATGATTGTGTAGAGTTATTATTACGAGCTTCACAGCCAATCAACCCAGCAAGGGGTAATTAGGGCAAAAAGAGGTCATTAAAGTCAAAAGTAAAATGAAAATGACAACAAACAAACGACAAAGTAACCACACAAGCGTGAACGCTAATATTATTAGTGGCTATTGTGACGTATATCTGTTAGAACAGACCAAAAGTTTACATATAGCTCTCATTACGGAAACAAGTATTGTTTCGAAAAGAGATCCAAGACACATAACATTATCGAAGAAATGTTATCGAGTTGGCTGAACACGGTCAAATAACAAGTTTTTCACTGTAAATTGGTCCTGAAATACCTTGCATTGGGGCTGGTCTTCACGTTTCGGCTAGACGGACAAGGACAACCTCATCTAGGCTCATTATCAACCATTACACGTTTAATTGAGTGTATAGTGTTTTATACATTTATTAAAAGTCCCATACATGTAAACAAAGAGCATTAGCTCTTGAGAGCTATTATTGCGACAAACATATGTAAAAAAAACAATAACTTATTATATAACAATAATCACATATACAGGAACAGCAAAGGGGTTTAAACATAAATAAAACGCAATAATAAAAAACACAGACAAAGAAAGTATCATATCCCCAGGTTTTTAAGCGACTGTGAGGCCCCTTCCATGACACTTTAGATACAATAAATATATAAGAATAGTGTTAATATGAAAAGCAATAAATGTGATCACAGATAAGTAGTATTCAGAATAAGTAAATGAAATACATAGTTAATAGTGAATAAATACTTGTGCAGGACAAGAATTACTTGGGGTTTAGGATTAAAACACTATCAAGTGGAATATACACACAATGTTTATATAGCAAAGACTGAACATTTATAGAGTATACACTAATATAGTGTGAAATTAAAAAAAAAGATACAAAAATCAATAAAAAAAATTTTTAGAAGTTACGAAATTAAAATAAGAATATGACGCTGCAAAAATATAGAATAGGATTAATATATATACGAATTGAAATAAAACAACAATAGTATATACAATTCAAACTGTCAGGTAGCAGAGGTAACCAGGGCACAATATACAGCATTGAAGTATATGAAGAATTGACTCCAAATATATTGCCATTCTTATATTCATAAGCTTTTCATAAGTGGCTTAAAATTAGTAAAATGAGGCTTAAAATCAAAATATTGTAGGAAAAGAGCTGCTTTTGCGGCGCGATCTGCCTTTTCATTAATGATAGGGTAATGTGTATTTACATAAAATGTATTATTACCATAATACAATCTGATGTGTATTTTATCTACATGTACATACGGCTGTAATCTCGTCTGTATCCTGTATCTGCTTTAGGCCATACATATTTGGGTGTTTGTATCGTACATTTTGTATGTACTTCGGACGATCAATACTTGGGTATCTTGTATGTTAATATGGTAGTTAATACTTGAGTGTCTTTGTTTATACTTAGGACGATTAATACTTGAGTATCTGAGTATCTTGTATTTGCTCAGGACGATAAATACCTGAGTATCGTGTATTTACTCAGGACGATAAATACTTGGATGTATTAAATGTTTTCATGGTAGTAAATACTGGTGTTTCTTGTATGTTATTAAGACGATAAATACCTGAGTATCTCGATGTTATAAAGAAGATAAATACCTGAGGACGATAAATACCTGAATATGTTGTATGTTATTAAGACGATAAATATCTGAGTGTCTCGATGTTATTAAGACAATAAATACCTGAGTATCTCGATGTTATTAGGTCGATAAATAGCTGAGTATCTTGTATGTTATTGCGACGATAAATACCTCAGTATCTTGTATTTTATTTAGACGATAAATACCCGAGTATCTCGATGTTATTAAGACGATGAATACCTGAGTATCTCGATGTTATTAAGTCGATAAATACCTGAGTATCTCGATGTTATTATGAAGATAAATACCTGAGTATCCCGATGTTATTAAGTCGATAAATACCGGAGTATCTCGATGTTATTAAGACGATAAATGCCTGAGTATCTCGATGTTATTAAGACGATAAATACCTGAGTATCCCGATGTCATAAAGGCGATAAATACCTGAGTATCTCGATGGTATTAAGACGATAAATACCTGAGTATCCCGATGTTATTAAGGCGATAAATACCTGAGTATCTCGATGTTATTAAGATGATAAATACCTGATGCTCTTGTATGTGCGTAGGACGTTAGTTCTTAAGTATCCTGTATGTACTTAAGATGACTATCTTGTATTTGCTTCAGCTTAAAAAGATAGATGAACATTATCAAGTCAAAAACATTGATGCTAAATATTATGTAGCCACTGCTGCAAAATTCATCAACAAAAATCATTAACAAAAGTTGGTAAAATGTTTTAAAATGACAATTTGAATGACGTTTGGATATTGAATTATTACTGACATGCATTTATTTTATCTGTAGAAATATTTATATTCAGAATAGAACAGTATTGAATAGACATTTGTTACCGAATAAGTTGACAAGGAAGCCAGGATTTAAGCAGAGTGGCCTCTAGCTCGACTGCTTATAAACTCAAGTGTTGTAAAATATAACTTTCCTTTCTAATTAAAGTCTGTAAAAAAATAAGTGGATATCGGCCAATTACATAACAGTACGACAACAACTATTAACTTCATAATATTAAGCCATGTGCCACTTATGAAAAGTTCTTTTTACACAACCATTAACATTTTCTATGTGACGTTTCGATGACTAGTACGATATGTACTCTGTCACCTTCAACAGACAAATGACCAGTGAAGCTTGTGCACACAAATGTAAAAAATGTATACGTGTTGTCCACAAAATCGATGTCGATTCGGCTACGCTTTAAGCGAATGTACAATATTTTTTTATATATGTACCGAAATGACTCTATTCAGCTACGTTTTGTTAAAATATTCAATATTCAAATTCAAGCAACAACAAAAAAATGTAAATAAAAAAACCGTGCTGATAAATATCTCCGGTTTTCTACATCTATATTTCAAGCATGTTTCACACCAAGTTTTAACAGTAAGTTCAGAGGATTAAAAACTGTTAAGTGCTTTGTTATGGACGAGTCAGTTACCGACAAGTCAACAACTCATGTTGATGCAAATGTAATGTGTGATCAGTCTTACGACAATAACAGTACTTGTATAACGGATAGTCCGCCTGAAGTAGACCATGATGAGGATGACAAACCAGGACGTCTTCTCTGCATTGTGACCGACCGACCGACCACCTATACCCGGATACATTTTTCTGGCATTTCAGGTAAACAGGGTATTTGATTTAAACATATTGTATTTGCAATAGTACAAAAAGGGATTAGACACAGGTTATAAAACTTAAGGTTTGCCTTCTCCCTTAAAACAATAATGATGAAAAATACATATGGCTGCACAGTAACAAATATTGATGACTGTAAATTTAGATGATTCAAAGGAAACATAAATAAGATAAAATTTGCAATATACAAAGCTTATATCTTATTTTTGTATTGAATGTACCCTTACATGTCTCATTAACCTGTATCTGATATAAACATACGCTGTAACATTACTATAAACAATCTAAAGTTTACATTTTCATATTGAAACTTCTGTCAATGATACATATCATAAAGTCTCTAAAACAATATAAAATTTAATAATTTAAATTTAGCTCTGAAATCAACATGCATGTGTCAACACCGTAGCAGCTTGATGACACAGCAGACCGCATCACACAATGGTCACATCCTTGAAACTTTCTTTAAAACGCATCGCACCATAATATCACACATCCTTGGCTTCCTTAAGAGATCCGAGATGGCTAGGCTCCCTGCTATCCCGGATGCGATCCACTGCGTCCTCAAAGTACCACAATGCTAACCACGTGCAGGTGATATATAAATATATTTACTTTTGTTTTAACATATTTTTAACTAAATCGTTTTGAATTTTCAATGTATTCGTGAACTGATATGAATAGAAAACAATTTTCATTACCAGTAAACATGTCTGAACCATACGAAAGTAAATCAGCATTTGAAATATCTAAATTCTAATTCCCTAAACGTTTTCAACTAGAGGGTATTTCTGGCTTCTTCATACATTGGACATTATAAAAAATAATGCTCAACATTTTCTATAGGACAAGAACAAATGCATTCAGGCGACTGAATTACATTTATACGTTTGAGGTCAGAGCTCAAGGAACTGCAGTTCTACCAGAGTCTTGTATGCAAAACATTAAATTTTCGTTCACCAGTGGAATAAAACTCAGGAGCTCATTCTCCCTTAAAAGATATTTTGTTTTTGAATGCAAGAGGCGCATTACATGTTCTGATTCGAAGATCAAGATTATTCCAAAGTTTTAATGTGCTAGGAATGAACGATTTCTCAAATACGGTTAATCAACACCTTGGAATCACATAATTATTTTGATTTCGTAAATTGTAACTGCTAACATTATGTACTCTGTTTGGCATTATATCCTGTAAGTAAGAAGGGGTAAGATTATTTTGTATTTTATATAATAATGTTAACTTACGAGTTTTCCGACGATTGTTTAATGTTTCCCATCCAGTTTCGAAATACAAGCTTTGCGTACTTGCAAAAACAGGAACACCAGTCACAGTTCTAGCCGCTTCTAATTGTAATTTTTCTAGTTTTTCCGAATCTGTACTATTATATTCATCCCATAGCTCGCAAGCATATTCCAAAAGAGGTCTTATAAAAAACTGTAAACAATTTCGACAATGTTTTCTTATTCAAAATATATTTTAACTTACGGAATACTGATATCTGTTTTGATGCTGATTTAACAACATTGTCAACAAGTACAGGCCATTTACAGTTTTCATTTAATGTTACACATATATGTCTGTGACCAGTGGAAGTTTGTAATGGTGTATTATTAAACATTAAATGTATATCTAACTTTTGTGAACAATGAAAAAGTACTACTTCAGTTTTGGTTGGATTAAAATTAACATTCCATTTGTTTGACCAATCTTCAATAATTGCCCAATCATAGTTCAATACATTTTCTATTTCTCTTACAGTACTCGATGAAAATGATAAAGACGTGTCATCGGCAAACATTCTTGCAAGTGAAAGTAAATTATCAGCAATATGATTTATAAAAACTAAAAATAGGAAAGGTCCGAGGACCGACCCCTGTGGAACACCTGCATTTAAATGCCCAATCGAAGAAGTAGAGTTATCTGATATGACCTGCTTCAGGGAACTCAATCGTAAGTCAAGCGTAGTATCCGGTTCAATCATATGTCAAGTGGAAAGTTAAACACAATGGTCCCAGTATTCAAGTCTTGTAAAAATATAGCCACTTTTGCTAAACACGAAGAAAGTCTTATATCTCTTTAACTCTACACGCACTTATATACCGTAATCGATAACTGGTTAGTGCTTATCTTTACTTGAGCAATGCTTAATTTCAGTTCTTCCAATCCATTAAAGGGGCATCACGGTGAAGTAACTTGATTTTTTGTCTTTTTTTCAAATACTACATAAACATATCAAGTGAGACTCTTTATGGAAAATAACGATCGGATTTGGCTGAAATAGATTCATAAAAATGATTAAATCTAAGAAAATCATCGGTATTTCTACCTGTCTGACCAACGTTTNTAGCAGTTAGTACGGTGCATGTATTCTTCCGGATAGCCGGTTAAGCTGAAATGGAATCGACAGAAATGCTAGCGCTGTTTATGTTATGAATAAATATCTAAAACTATTAAACTCGCTAGTATCTTTGTCTGAGTTTGAACACAGATGAACTTAGTTCAATATGTTAATGGGCATGTATTGGAGAGAGTTTACTTTGTGTTTCTATAATTATACAGTGGTTTATGCGAAAGGAAGGGAGAAGTGACTGGTTAGTTTGATTTTGCCATGAGGCCCTCCAAGGGATAACTGTTGTGATGGCCACGGCGTATTTTCTGGGTCACCGAGATAGGTGTTATCACGGAATTAGATGTTATCTAAGTCCGTGGATTTACATAATTTATGATATTACCGGGTTCAATAAAATGGTATGATTTAATTATATTGCTGAATTAAACGATTATTTTTGTTTTTACATGCAAGATTCAAATTAGTACTAATATGAATACCCTGCCTCCTCAGCCCCGGCAATATATAAAAAAAATCAGAAAGGTTTGTCCCTTGGTTTAGGTAAGGTGTTTAGCCCCGTACCATCCGTACCGGCCACATTCCGGTACTAAATTCAATATATATTTAAATATATCTACTTTATGTTTATGCCTATTATCATTGTTGACATTTAATTGTAAATGTATGACGGGAGAAGGCTGTGCTAAATTGTAAAAACTTGTGCCCCATCCCTTGTTTAGTTTTATTGGCAACAAATTTATGTTTAAAGCTAAATAAATTTAAATTCTGAATATTGGCAAATGTGCAATTAACTTCTGATGATGAATAATTACTTTTCAAAAAGTTTGAATACGGACATAGAAATCATATTACTTGGTTTCATAGTGCGGTAAGAGGTTGCAGTTGCCTAACGGCCCCTCTCTGGGCGCCCTTTTGGAAACCGTTTCATCTCGCTCGCACAACTTTTGTTTACTGCCTAGTCAGGTGACGTTATCGGCGCTATTTTTAGCAGGGCTTTCCCGAACAATTCAAGTGGTCAAACTGGACATTTGGAACGGACTATGAATATGGGGATAGCGAGGTACCATAAGTGGAAGTGTAAACAATACATACATTCATTATAAAAAACGCCTTTTCACGTGATGTCCCTTTAAGGATGTTTATTTCTGGAGTACATGCTAGAGAAGAGATCCACGTTTCTCATCTTAGTTTGTTTGTTTGTTTGTGTTGAACGGCCCATCGACAATATTACTGCGGATATTTATTTATTTATTTATTTTCTTAAACAAACATGTGAGTAGCGAAGATAAAATCAGGTAAAAATTAATATTCTTAAAAGCATTCGCATGGTATGTGTACATAATAAAAATAAAAATTTGTTAGAATAATAAAAGATAATGAATAGATAATATGGAATATCAGATAGATATATAACGACAAAGAGGGTAAGGTGGTTTAAAATACATTAGAGTCTATAAAATAGACTGGTGTCTTTCAAATAGTTAAATAATGCCTTCGAGTTCACGGAACTGAAAAGAGTTTTCATATCCGGGACTCGAAAGTAATTATCACAAATGTGTTTAAAATCGGACCATTCTATAAAAAATGTTCCACTGTAAATGGAGTGTCACATGCGTGGCATGTAGGTGGATCTTCTCGTTTTAAAAGGTACGAATGCGTAGGATAAGTGTGCACAGTTCGAAGCCGAGAGAGGACTAATAGAATGTTTCACCCCCTTGGAGGTGAGATAGGGGATCTCAACCCAAGGGGGAAGATTCTTATGTTGCCAAACATGAGGATTTGCCGAGTGTTTGGCAACTTAAGAGTCTATCCCCTAGGGTGAGATTCCTTTATCTTACCCACAAAGGGGTGAATTATTCTTTTTCTCTTACCCTGTTCTCCCAATGTGTATCATATACACAATGTAATGATAACGTTACATGCTAAATTCAGGGTTGACGTGACGTTGATGGATTGTTGACGTGACGTTATGAATTGTTGAAGTGATATCATTGTTATGAATAGGGGAATGCCCCTGTCTCAACCCCAAGGGTGAGACAAGGAAATTTCACACCTGTCCGGGGTAAGAGAAAACTTCCTCTCTACGATCTTTCCGACTGGGAACACATGTTTTAAGTTTCGGCTGTACTTTTAAAAGTTTGTTGCTGGTCTCGAGCGTTGCTGCCATTCATTTTGAATGGCTGTACGAATAATGGGTTAAAAATCTGTACTGTACATGGTAGTTTTATATTTGTTTGTTGGAAATTTAACGCATTTGTTTGCTTCTCTGTCAACAAATTCGTTGCCTTTAATTCCGACATGGCTCGGAATCCATAGTAAAGAAATTTCACATTTCTTTCTGCCACTTTCTGGTCGCTTATTTTGTACGGGGTGAGGTTTTTACCTTTAAGTTTGAGTACTATTACGTTTTCCATCATTTAAATAAGTGTGGCAAACATCTAAAGGGGTATGGGGTGGTGATATAAGGATGGGGATAGGGTGTATTATATGTATACAGTGGTTCGGGAATAAGGGTAGGAACTATAGGATGGGGATAGGGTGTATTATATGCATTGAGTGGTTCGAGATTAAGGGTAGGAACTATAAGATGGGGATAGGGTGTATTATATGTATAAAGTGGTTCGAGATTAAGGGTAGGAACTATAAGATTGGGATAGGGTGTATTATATGCATTGAGTGGTTCGAGATTAAGGGTAGGAACTATAGGATGAAATAGGGTGTATTATATGTATGAAGTGGTTCGAGATTAAGATAGGAACTATAGGAAGGGGATAGGGGGTATTATATGCATTGAGTGGTTCGAGATTACAGGTAGGAACTATAGGATGGGGGTAGAGTTATTATATGTATAAAGTCGCCGCGATTACGGGTAGGAACTATAGGATGGGATAGGGCGTGTTATAGGCATTGAGTGGTTCGAGATTACAGGTAGGAACTATAGGATGGGATAGGGTGTATTATATGTATACAGTGGTTCGGGAATAAGGGTAGGAACTATAGGATGGGATAGGGCGTGTTATAGGCATTGAGTGGTTCGAGATTAAAGGTAGGAACTATAGGCTGGGATAGGGTGTTTTTTATGCATTGAGTGGTTCGAGATTAAAGGTAGGAACTATAGGCTGGGATAGGGTGTTTTTTATGCATTGAGTGGTTCGAGATTAAGGGTAGGAACTATAGGATGGGGGTAGAGTTATTATATGTATAAAGTGGTCGAGATTAAGGGTAGGAACTATAGGATGGGGATAGGGTGTATTATTAGTGAGAGGTGCTCGTATGACTTGTCCGTTTTCTAATGTCCTGGGTCAAGATGTCTTTTTCTGTATTTCTGCTGTCTGTTGGTTTACGGTGGTGATAGAAAAATACGTTCGAATAACACTATTTTAACACTCTGGTGGAGTCCTTACAATTTGTATACAGATATTATTAACAGAATAACAAACACACTTTCACTATAATATGGGACACTTTCGGTGGGATGGAGTGGTATAATAAGTAACACTTTGTGGTGATATATCTACCCTAATCCTATACTAGTAATACAATTAAACAATTATCATACTCTAGGCCAATGGACAGGTCTTATTGGTCTTACTTGGGTGAGGTCAGGGAGTCTCAGAGGTGTTGACAGCCCGGGGGTGAGTGAGCGTGTCGCGGCAGAATGCAAGTGGCAACACTTTTTGAGATTTATTTGAAGAAATGAATCAGCTGGAAAAAAACATGCCAGATGTTCCACCATGGACTATACAAACACCTGATATTAGATTTAGAAGAACACGAATTCTCTTTTCCGGAATGCATTTTGAGGTTCCCCGCTCATACACAGCAATTCACTCACGGGAACAAAGATGGCCAAAATGTAGCAGCAGACTACTGCTCTGTTACCATTCCATCTCGATTCAATTACCAGACGGTGTCTCTATTTTCTCTCCGGTGCTAATGGCCGTCGACTGTGTCCACATTGAACAAGTAACCGTCTGTTTAGACTCTCTATCATCTAGCAGTGACGTAAAACACAAAACCCCTTACACATAGCTCCTTTATCCGCATATTTTGTATCGTAAAGAGCCCGAGTCACTTAGGAATAAAAGGTCATGAAAGTGCCAGAGCAGCAAAAATACGTTTAACTCTCAGTCGACCAATAACATATAGGGGACATCCACGGGAATGACTCGCCATTAACATTTCCCTAAACTTTGTTTGTTTGTTTGTTTGTTTATGTTTAACGGCCCATCGACGGCTGTGGTCATTTAGGGCCATGGTGATTTTTTATTTTTATTTTTTTATTTTTTTTAACAAACATGTGAGTAGCGAAATCAGATAAAATCGTTCATTTTAAAAGCATTCGCATTGTATGTGCAGATAATAAAAAATAAAAAAGGGGGTTAAAAATAATAAAAGAGATAACGAATAGGTGATATGGAATATGTGATATATATATAACGTCAAAAAGGGTAAGGTGGGTTAAAAGACATCAGAGTCTATAAAATAGACCGATGTCTTTCAAATAGTTAAATAATGCCTTCGAATCCACGGAACTGAAAAGTGTTTTCATATCCGGGACTCGAAAGTAGTTATCGCGAATGTGTTTAAATTCGGAACATTCTATTAAAAAATGTTCCACTGTAAATGGAGTGTCACATGCGTGGCATGAAGGTATATCTTCTCGTTTGAAAAGGTACGAATGAGTAGGATATGTGTGCCCAGTACGGAGCCGAGCGAGGACAACTTCCTCTCTACGATCTTTCCGACTGGGAATAGATGTTTTAAGTTTCGGTTGTATCTTAAAAAGTTTGTTGGTAGTCTCGAGAGACCAGCGGTGCTGCCATTCATTTTGAATGGTTGTACGAATAGTAGGTTTAAAATCTGTATATGGTAGTTTGATATTTGTTTGTTCGAGATTCAATGCATTTTTTGCTTCCCTGTCAGCAAATTCGTTGCCTTTAATTCCGACATGGCTCGGAATCCATAGTAAAGTTATTTTTAGACTTTTTTAAGATACGAGATATTCGACAAGCAAGGTTTTGTACGAGTCTGTTTTTTTAGGATCTCGTAACTGTAAACTCTGTAGGACAGATAGAGAGTCTGAACAAATAATTGCCTTTTTAATGCGGTGTTCATCGATATGGTCGAGGGCCAAACCAATGGCGCATGCTTCAGCAGAAAAGAGGGAGGCGCCGTCTGGTAGTCGGACTGAAGTGCAAGTATTAGCAGTACAGCAGGCTGCTGCCACTTTCTCACCTTCTTTGGAACCACCGGTGTAAAGTTGTGTACGAGAAGGGTAATTCGAAATGCATTCCCGAAAGGAAGATTTGTGTTCTTCGGGCATAACACTTGATTTCCCTCACTCGTGTAATGTAAAGTTAAAATCAGGGATTTGAATGGTCCACGGAGGAACATAAGATATGTTAAATTCAGCTATGTCCGTCAACTTTATGTTTAGTTCTTGCAGGAAATTCGAAATTCGGATACCAAATGTTGGCAGAAGTTTTTGGTTTTGCGTAAATTTGTTTTGGTATTTTGCCTTAACTAAAGGAGTATAAATTGGTGTAAGACTTGTCAATGCATTGATCGTTAAAAGC
The DNA here is from genome assembly GCF_002113885.1 of Mizuhopecten yessoensis. Lineage (NCBI taxonomy): Eukaryota > Metazoa > Mollusca > Bivalvia > Pectinida > Pectinidae > Mizuhopecten > Mizuhopecten yessoensis. The sequence goes on along the minus strand of NW_018407378.1, from coordinate 7,933 downwards.
CGATTAAACTGAAAATGAAAAAGTCAGTTAATTATTACGCTGTATTACCATTATTGTTCTTAACACACTGTCAGGCATTGGGCGCCCGTCTGGCAGAGTTGGACACGCCAACTAAAGACTCATTCATTCGGCGTTATGCAGAAACTAACCCAAGGCTTACTTGGCGTAAAAATCATGAATTTCTTTTCTACAAACGACTCTCTTAAGTGTCCTGAGTCTATTACGGGCCACTGAGATCACAGGTACGAAAGCCTATCATGATTCACTGACCTTATTAATTGATCAATTAGTGTATATTACTGACTAACTCTTCAATACATTTTGTCGTTTTCTATTGGCAATTCTTAGATACTTTGCCAAATTAGCTATTTCCTTTTTTATTTTTGTTTTCTGTTGAAAACAACTTTATCAATTTGTGTATACAAATGTATCGGATATAGTAAGGATTGCTAAAGGACCTGCATAAATCGGCAAAAATGGACATTTTAAAACTATATCATTTCAGACACACACAAAAACACAAAACTCTATTTCTGTTTTCTTACCCTGGTACAGTTAGAATTACGTCCAAGTATCCAAAGCTGTCGTTGTTCACCAAATCTGGTTACCTCAGGTGAAATAGTATAGAACATATGTCCCTGACAATTTTTTCTGACGGACGGACAGAGGGGGTGTAAACCTAGCCCCCCCTCCCCAATTTTTTTCAGTTCATGGATGTTTGCCTAAATTGCCTTGCTTGATGCCCCGAACTTGTAATAAATGTCTATGTTCACTATGAAACATGAGTTGGGCTTGTATATTTTCCTTCAAAATCAACCTGTAAACTATAGTTCACTTATTACTATGTTGTATAGCTTAGCCCTTTCCCTTGCACGAGTGCATTCCTGGGTGGTGACAGACCTGGCTGGGGAAAACTTTGGTATTTGTCTATAATAATAATTATAATTGAGGTTCCTATATACCACTTTATCACAACCTAGTTCGTAGGTCATCTTAAAGTGATTCATTAATTATTATCCGTGGTTATAGGACCTTTGCAGCCAATATCGTTCTCAACTCCCTGGGGACCATACATCCGGTGCTGCCATTCCGGCACTCACAGTTAGCATTCTACAATTATAGCACTGCCCAACCACATACTCTCTTATAGCTGAGTAGACTGGAACAAGCGGAGCTAAGTATCTTGCTCAAAGATACAACACAGTGCCGTGCCGTGACTCGAACCCACAACCCCTCGGTCACGAGCCCAGTGTCCTACAAGTAGACTACCATGCCTCCGGATTGCTAGTAGGTGTTTTTCATTATAGGACACTTATTTCAAACATTTCAATGTTATAAGGTCACCATGCTGGGGTGACAGGACCCTGGGAGCAATCACAGTTAGTATGTGTATTAATCTTTTTATGACCTGCAAAGAGCATGGTCATTTCTAAGAACAGACAGACAAACAACAAACAACTGATGCATACAGCATCCTTCATTTACAAGCTTTACCTGGTCTGTAGGTGACATGCAAAGGCAATAAAATTAGCTCATAGATGATTCTCAATCAGAATTAGGTAGCTATGGTACCCATTTTGTAACTCTAAACCTGCATTCAATTTCTCAATATTCCAATATTGGAGAAGCAATGGCTGCAATATCCATTCCTTTTGAATAACCAAATGATAAAATTTTTAATCATTTACATTTTAATGTAAGAAAGCATTATATCGTGAACATATTTTGAACCTAAAGCATACCACTGTACCAGTATCTTCAGAATCCAGATGCTGCAATAGATATAAACAGGACCATTGCAATTACAAAACAGAAGAGATAAATATACAACAGTGATCTCACCAAGTTATACAAGTGATACATGGACCTGAGTTGTAAAGAAATTATGTTATTTGTTGTAGTGATGTAAAAATCAAACCAAAACAAAC
>NW_018407378.1:2628-2698 GCF_002113885.1 Mizuhopecten yessoensis | reverse complement strand
TTTCCATGATACCGAATCAAAAGCTTTTTCAAAGTCAATCATAAGTCATAAGAAGCATTCCAGGTATATC
>NW_018407378.1:0-485 GCF_002113885.1 Mizuhopecten yessoensis | reverse complement strand
ATAACGCTGTGCCCTCCCTGGTTACGAATAGGGGTGATGTAGGGGACACATGATACATGTTTTCCTGATAGCAAGATATTTGCACATAGCTTGATGTGGGCACACTGATGACCTGTTGGCAAAAATAAGAATGTGTACACCTTTCCTACCGGGATCCGTTTTGGAAGATTTAAGACACAGCTTGAGTAGTTCATCGGACTGGATTTGTATATCACCTATACACAAATTAACACTCGGATCAAAGTTGTTTTGGTTAATGGTGAACTCTCCACACCTCAGAAATCCATAAAATGCCACACAACACACTGCACGATACATCAGTTTATCGTGGTGGCTGTACTGTACATCAGCAAGTGCCTCGTTCAATTGTTGCAAAATCTTGAATGTGATAGGTAAACGTTCTCTTGTTCCAAGTTTTTGACTTTTCTTCACACCATTGTGAAACAAATTGAGTCGAGGAAAACTGTTCCCTTCCTTAGTCTCGA
>NW_018407377.1:1635-2100 GCF_002113885.1 Mizuhopecten yessoensis | reverse complement strand
GTCTTGATCTACATTTTCAACCATACATTTGTTTGGACCCACCTTTAAGAGTATTTATTTCTTTGAAGAAATCTGGTACACCTTTCTCAATTTTAAATATTTATTCCAAGGTAACTTGTATATATATTAAATGGAATGTATTAGTGTAACTATTATCATATTATTCATGTGGTTGGTTCATATTAAGGAGGGTGTCATCTAAGGGCCAATGCAGTTATATGGTATATTGTCCTTAAATGCAGGGAAATACAATTATTTGTTTTCCAAGTTGAATCATTTTGTAAGAGGGCATATAGTCTGAATGAAACATGATAATCAACGGGAAACAAAAAACAATGTTCCTTACAAAACAAGGGCAGATTATTATCCCCTACAAAAATATTAAGGGTTGGGAATTAATTGTCAGATTTCATTCAAACTTTTTATGTATGTTTGGTACATCATTCTGGTATGTATCAGTTTCAC
>NW_018407377.1:0-485 GCF_002113885.1 Mizuhopecten yessoensis | reverse complement strand
GTATCTATAATGAACAGCAAGACACAAAAATTGAAGATGTCATCCATGCCCGTCTCATTCTCTCCCCGTGGCTCTGGCCTGTGACCTTTTTACCCCCCAGTTGGTCATGCAAGGAATAGTAAATCACCATATACAACATGTCCTTCGGGCTTGTCAATAAATGGTATCACAATATACCTTTTATATCATAAACTGATAATATTAATATTATATTCCTTTTGGAAAACTGCTTAAAATACACATAAGTTGCACGATTATTATAAAAAAATCACCATAAATCATATATCTTTTATGTCCCTTACAGTGGGTTAATTTTGGGTGTTCCATGCTTGGGATGTTTCCTTAATGAAATCTTGTCTTGGACTACTGGTAATGATATTAACGAAGGACTAGCAAATAACCTATTCAACTAGTCCTTATATATAAATTTTTTGTGTCTAATTATATTTCTGCCTTTCTCAAATTTCATACGTAGGTTCCTCTAA
>NW_018407376.1:100159-104281 GCF_002113885.1 Mizuhopecten yessoensis | reverse complement strand
ACACAGTAAGTACACCATCAGTCACCTCGTGTAAAGTAGCTGTGTGAAATAAGGCTACCTTTTATGCAAGTTTACACCATCATATAATGAATGTATTAGTACTATTTTATTACGTCTTGTCCCTGATATGTTGTAGGGAGTGGACCTGAGGCAATATTCCAAACAAGTGGAGAGGGAGCTACTGGATGTGGAGAATGCCTCCATACAGGACTGTATCCTTTATAACAACAGATTCTGTTCACATCAGTTGACATGATGACCATCAGACAGACTTTCTGCCTGGTTAACTCAGATTACTTGATTCCAGTCAAAGTGTATTGCCAGAGCGATTGTTACCATGATTCATTTAGTTGCGATCAGATTGACTTGGTTCTTGTTAGATTGATGTGGTGCCCTTTAGACTGGCTTGCTTTCTATCAGATTGACTTGGTTCTTGTCAGATTGATGTGGTTCCCTTTAGACTGGCTTGCTTTCTATCGGATTGACTTGGTTCTTGTCCGATTGACTTAGATCCCATAAAATTGACTTGGTTCCTGTTGGATAGACTTGGTTCCATTAGATCAGTTTATTTTCGAGGTAGTTTTTGTGAAATTTTGTTCAAGCTGTTTGAGTTGCCCTCTTTGTAAGATTGGTGATTCCTTATGTGGTACAGACATCAAGGAGAGCCAGAACATCGCCAGTCTACACAAACAGATCGCGGCTTGTGACACCATTCTGGAGGTGAGCGTTACTGACAAGCATCAGATACTGCTATTGATTGTAATTTGAAAACTACTTGTTAATGCTGGAATATATTTCATTTTAACAGAAAGTTTTCAAGAAACTTAAGAAACCAAAAAATGAACTTGTGTGAAACAATATGATAATGACATAATTTTGAAAAGAAGAACTAGATCTGCTTAAGATGTGTTCAGTACAAATTGGTAACATTCTTTTTGTGTGTTTTTTTAAGGGTGGGGGGTGGGGGGCATACTGGAATGAGGATGTCAACATGTGGATGGAAGACTGTCTGACAATACACTGACTGAAGTTTGTCTGACAATACACTGACTGAAGTTTGTCTGACAATACACTGACTCTAAAGTCAAGATATTTGGACACAACATGTAGACCAGCAATGTGAATCTTTTTTGCATACATTTAGGTAAAAGATCATCTATGAGAATTAATCAGGGTCAATGTTTTAACAGTACAATTTAAGCATGTTTTGTTCTGATGACAGAGAATGGAGCAAATGCTGAATGGTTTCCAGGGTGACCTCAGCAGCATCAGTAGTGAGATCCAGACTCTACAGGAACAGTCTGTCACCATGAACGTCAAGTTAAAAAACCGACAGGTAAATGTTGCATGTAATACAGGTAAACGTCACATGTAGTGCAGGTAAATGGCACTCATAGTACAGGTAAATTTCACGCGTAGTACAGGTAAACGTCACATGTAGTACAGGTAAATGTCACTCATAGTGCAGGTAAACGTCACATGTAGTACAGGTAAACCTCATGCGTAGTACAGGTAAACATCACATAGTATAGGTAAAAGTCACACATAATACAGGTAAATGTCACGCATAGTGCAACTAAACATCACATGTAGTACAGGTAAACTTCACACATAGTACAGGTAAATGTCACGCATAGTACAGGTAAATGCACACATAGTACAGGTAAACATCACATATAGTACAGGTAAATGCACACATAGTACAGTTTAACGTCACAATAATACAAAAAACGCCATGTGTAATACAGGTAAACATCACATATAATACAGGTAAACGTCACACATAGAACAGGTAAATATCACACATAGTACAGGTAAACATTACACAATGTAGTACAGCTAAACGTCACACAATGTAGTACAGGTAAACGTCACACAATGTAGTACAGGTAAACGTCACACAATGTAGTACAGGTAAACGTCACACAATGTAGTACAGGTAAACGTCACACAATGTAGTACAGGTAAACGTCACACAATGTAGTACAGGTAAACGTCACACAATGTAGTACAGGTAAACGTCACACAATGTAGTACAGGTAAACGTCACACAATGTAGTACAGGTAAACGTCACACAATGTAGTACAGGTAAACGTCACACAATGTAGTACAGGTAAACGTCACACAATGTAGTACAGGTAAACGTCACACAATGTAGTACAGCTAAATGTCACACAATGTAGTACAGGTAAACGTCACACATAGTTTAGGTAAATGTTACACACATACCATGTATATGTCTCACATTTGAAGTCAATGACACATTTCTGTAACCATGAATATCAGAAAAGAATTCATTTACTACAGTATTGTATTGTGTTACAGGCCGTGAGAGGTGAGCTGAGTCAGTTTGTGGACGAGATGGTTATACCAGAGACAATGATCAAGTGAGTCAATACCTGTTCTTCAACTGTATACAAATAATACTCTAAATACCCTGTTTCAATTTTCTTCTTGGATATTTACAGGCATCAGTCTATATTTTTAAAGTTTAACAGGTGACATAATTAAAAAAGTTAAAGTGTAATATACAGGCATTAGCCCTACAATTAAAATGTACTGTGTTGGTTACTGTAAGTGCTAAATGGCTGGGTGATGTACTGTGTTGGTTACTGTATATGCTAAATGGCTGGGTGATGTACTGTGTTGGTTACTGTATGTGCTAACTGGCTGGGGGATGTACTGTGTTGGTTACTGTATGTGCTAACTGGCTGGGTAATGTACTGTGTTGGTTACTGTATGTGCTAACTGACTGGGTGATGTACTCTGTTGGTTACTGTATATGCTAACTGGCTGGGTGATGTACTGTGTTGGTTTCTGTATGTGCTAACTGGCGGGGTGATGTACTGTGTTGGTTACTGTATATGCTAACTGGCTGGGTGATGTACTGTGTTGGTTACCGTATGTGCTAACTGGCTGGGTGATGTACTGTGTTGGTTTCTGTATGTGCTAACTGGATGGATGATGTACTGTGTAAGTTACTGTATGTGCTACTGTGTTGGTTACTGTATATGCTAAATGGCTGGGTGATGTACTGTGTTTGTTACTGTATGTGCTAACTGACTGGGTGATGTACTCTGTTGGTTACTGTATATGCTAACTGGCTGGGTGATGCACTGTGTTGGTTACTGTATGTGGTAACTGGCTGGGTGATGTACTGTTTTGGTTACTGTATATGCTAACTGGCTGGGTGATGTACTGTGTTGGTTACCGTATGTGCTAACTGGCTGGGTGATGTACTGTGTTGGTTTCTGTATATGCTAAATGGCTGGGTGATGTACTGTGTTTGTTACTGTATGTGCTAACTGACTGGGTGATGTACTGTGTTGGTTACTGTAAGTGCTAACTGGCTGGGTGATGTACTGTGTTGGGTACTGTATATGCTAACTGGCTGGGTGATGTACTGTGTTGGTTTCTGTATGTGCTAACTGGCGGGGTGATGTACTGTGTTGGTTACTGTATATGCTAAATGGCTGGGTGATGTACTGTATTGGTTACTGTATGTGCTAACTGACTGGGTGATGTACTCTGTTGGTTACTGTATATGCTAACTGGCTGGGTGATGCACTGTGTTGGTTACTGTATGTGGTAACTGGCTGGGTGATGTACTGTTTTGGTTACTGTATATGCTAACTGGCTGGGTGATGTACTGTGTTGGGTACTGTATATGCTAACTGGCTGGGTGATGTACTGTGTTGGTTTCTGTATGTGCTAACTGGCTGGGTGATGTACTGTTTTGGTTACTGTATGTGCTAACTGGCTGGGTGATTTACTGTGTTGGTTACTGTATGTGGTAACTGGCTGGGTGATGTACTGTTTTGGTTACTGTATGTGCTAACTGGCTGGGGGATGTAATGCATTGGTTACTGTATGTCCTAAATGGCTGGGTGATGTCCTGTGTAAGTTACTGTATGTGCTAACTGGCTGGGTGATGTAATGCATTGGTTACTGTATGTCCTAAATGGCTGGGTGATGTACTGTGTAAGTTACTGTATGTGCTAAATGGCTGGGTGATGTACTGTGTTGGTTACTGTATGTGCTAACTGGATGGATGATGTACTGTGTTGGTTACTGTATGTGCTAACTGGCTGGGTGATGTACTGTGTTGGTTACTGTATATG
>NW_018407376.1:62534-98800 GCF_002113885.1 Mizuhopecten yessoensis | reverse complement strand
GTGATGTAATGCATTTGTTACTGTATGTGCTAACTGGCTGGATGATGTACTGTGTTGGTTACTGTAAGTGCTAACTGGCTGGGTGATGTACTGTGTTGGTTACTGTATGTGCTAACTGGCTGGGTGATGTAATGCATTTGTTACTGTATGTGCTAACTGGCTGGGTGATGAAATGCGTTGGAGATAATGTTCTGTCTGATTATTTCAGCCACATCCTGGATACGCAAGTAACAGAAAGAGAATTCCTGGAACACCTCCATGAGTTAAACCACAAAATTAATTTTGTCAAGGAACAATCCTTCCGAGATGCAAAATCATGTTTTGATGTTCGTGATATTCTGGAAAAATTGAAAATAAAGGTGAAATATTATGACATTTGAAGATTTGAAAAGAAAAAAAATCCGGTTTTAGTGTAATGGAATCATATCTATGTTAACAAGCTGAATGTAAATCTGTTCAGTGATTCCAGGATATCTGTATTACTTTCATCTATTTCAGTTGTTTCAAACATTTTACTTTGCATAAGTGGTAACATCATGCTCAGTACAGATTTTACTTCTTATAATTGATGTTGTGATGAAGAAATAAAATGTGTGCTATAAATTAAGGTTCTTTATTTCATAGGTGAACTTGAATATTGACATGATGTACAGCTAGCAGTGTGAACTGTACCTGTCGGCCATTGTCTCATCAGAGATGTAATTCTATGACAATTCATGTTCACAGGCGATAGCCAAAATCAGAGAGTTCGTCATGCAGAAGATCTACTCCTTCCGTAAGCCTATGAGCAACTACACAATTCCACAAAATGCAATGCTGAAGTTTAGGTATGATTTATTGTTGAAAAGAATCTGTGACAGAATGCATTCACTAAGTATAATGGTGTTTTAGACTACCCAAACTGTAGGTTCAAGTGAGCTGTTGCCAACTATGCTCATGTGTTGTCCATCATATGTCAGCTTTTTAGGTCACCTGAGCTTTAGCTCAAGTGACCTATTGCTATCCGTCTTTGTCCGTCGTCGTTCGTCATCCATCGTCCGTCATCCGTCGTCCGTTAACATTTTACATTTTCAACTTAAGCTGAAATACTGGCAAAGGGATTTCATTAATATTTCATGGGAAGGTTACTGACATCTCCCTGACCAAGTGTTGTTATTTTTCGGATCGATCAGAAATCCAATATGGCCGCCATGGCCGCCATTTTGAAAAACTATTTCAAACTTAAAGTCAAGTTCTGCTGGGCCGATTGAACTGAAACTTATTAGGAATGATCAACTCATAGTCCTGACAAAGTGTTGTTATTTTTTGGGTCGATCAGAAATCCAATATGGCCGACGCAGCTGCCATTTTGAAAAACTATTTCGAACTTAATGTCAATTTCTACTGTGCCGATTGAACCGAAACTTAATAGGAATGATCGACTCATGGTCCTAACAAAGTGTTGTTCTTTTTTGGGTCGATCAGAAATCCAATATGACCGACATGGCCGCCGTTTTGAAAAAACAATTTCAAACTTAAAGTCAAAATCTGCTAGGCCGATTGAACTGAAACTTGGTAGGAATGATCGACTTATGGTCTTGACAAAGTGTTGTTATTAAGAAATCCAATATGGCTGCCACGGCTGCTATTTTGAAAATAACCTCAAACTTAAAAACAAGTTCTAATAGGCTAATTTAACTGAAACTCGGTCTAAGAATAATCAGCTCATGGTCCTGACAATCTTAAGTTAACGTTAGACTTAACTATTTTTTACTCAAATTAGTACATATTTCAACAACAGAAATAAATACTGTAGGACTCAGGTGACCATTAAGGCCGATGGGCCTCTTGTTATATTTCATTATCTTCTCTGAAACCTCTGAAAAAAGGTAATGAGCATCATTGGGACAAGTGAAATAAATATTCCTTTATATTCATATATCACCCCTCATTGGCAATTTTTCAAAAATCTCCTCCTCAAGGTCTAGAATGAACAGAATTTTCAGATGTTTCCTTTGCATGATGGTCCCTGTGATCCCAAATGAGGCTACACAAAGAGGTCAACATTTGCTTTGGGTTATTTAGCGTGAAGATTTTAAGTATTTGAGTATGTAGATGTTAAAGAATGTTGATCAACTTTAAACACAGATATTTATTGTAGGTCTCAGACACAGATTATTTATTGTACATGTGTGTTTGGTGTGTTACAGGTTCTTTAATGAATTCCTGATGGCCAATGAGAGACATGTTGCTAAGGAAGTGAGAGATGAGTACATTGATACCATGAGTAAGATGTACTACTCCTATTTTAAGGGTTACCTGAGCAGACTGATGAAGCTACAGGTAGGATCTGTAGCTAAGGAAGTGAGAGATGATGAGTACATTGATACCATGAGTAAGATGTACTACTCCTATTTTAAGGGTTACCTGACCAGACTGACGGAGTTACAGATAATAACTGGGGCAACTATAGGTAGATACAAGTACAGAATTGATAGTTTGTGTCGGGAGATATTGGTAAGGAATTGAGTGTAGGTTTAGAAATATAGGTAAAGGGATAAACACGTATTAAGAGATACAGATAAGGAATCTAGGGTAGGTGTAGAGAAACAGGTGTAGGGAGATATGGGTGTAGACAGATACAGGTGTAGGGAGATATGGGTGTAGACAGATACAGGTGTAGGGAGATATGGGTGTAGACAGATACAGGTGTAGGGAGATATAGGTATAGGGAGATATAGGTGTAGACAGATACAGGTGTATGGAGATAGATACAGATGTAGACAGATACAGATGTAGGGAGATATGGGTGTAGACAGATACAGGTGTAGGGAGATATAGGTGTAGACAGATACAGGTGTATGGAGACACAGGTGTAGACAGAAACAGGTGTAGGGAGATATAGGTGTAGACAGATACAGGTGTATGGAGACACAGGTGTAGACAGAAACAGGTGTAGGGAGATATAGGTGTAGACAGATACAGGTGTATGGAGATAGATACAGATGTAGACAGATACAGGTGTAGGGAGATATGGGTGTAGACAGATACAGGTGTAGGGAGATATAGGTATAGGGAGATATAGGTGTAGACAGATACAGGTGTATGGAGATAGATACAGATGTAGACAGATACAGATGTAGGGAGATATGGGTGTAGACAGATACAGATGTAGGGAGATATGGGTGTAGACAAATACAGGTGTAGGGTGATATAGGTGTAGGGAGATACAGCTGTAGGGTGATATAGGTATAGGGAGATATAGGGGTAGACAGATACAGGTGTATGGAGATACAGGTGTAAACAGATACAGATGTAGAGAGATATGGGTGTAGACAGATTCAGGTGTATGGAGATATAGGTGTAGACAGAAACAGGTGTAGGGAGATATAGGTGTAGACAGATACAGGTGAAGGGAGATATAGGTTTAGACATATACAGGTGTAGGGAGATATAGGTGTAGATAGATACAGGTGTAGGCAGATATGGGTGTAGACAGATACAGATGTAGGGAGAATATAGGTGTAGCAGATACAGATGTAGGGAGATATAGGTGTAGGGTGATATGGGTGTAGACAGATTAAGGTGTATGGAGATACAGGTGTCAACAGATACAGATGTAGAGAGATATAGGTGTAGGCAGATACAGTTGTAGGGAGATATAGGTGTAGACAGATACCGGTGTAGGGAGATATGGGTGTAGATAGATACATGTGTAGTGTGATATAGGTGTAGACAAATACAAGTGTAGTGAGATATGGGTGTAGACAGATACAGGTGTAGTGTGATATAGGTGTAGACAAATACAGGTGTAGGGAGATATGGGTGTAGATAGATACAGGTGTAGGGAGATATAGGTGTAGGCAGATATAGGTGTAGGGAGATATAGGTGTAGACAGATACAGGTGTAGGGAGATATGGGTGTAGACATATACAGGTGTAGGGTGATATAGGTGTAGATAGATACAGGTGTAGGGTGATATGGGTGTAGACATATACAGGTGTAGGGTGATATAGGTGTAGGGAGATATAGGTGTAGGCAGATACAGGTGTATGGAGATATGGGTGTAGACAGATACACGTGTATGGAGATATGGGTGTAGACAAATACAGGTGTAGGGAGATATAGGTGTAGACAAATACAGGTGTAGGGAGATATGGGTGTAGATAGATACAGGTGTAGGGAGATATGGGTTTAGACATATACAGATATAGAGAGATATAGGTGTAGACAGATACAGGTGTAGAGAGATATGGGTGTAGACATATACAGGTGTAGGGAGATATAGGTGTAGACAAATACAGGTGTAGGGAGATATGGGTGTAGACAGATACACGTGTAGGGAGATATGGGTGTACACAAGTACAGGTGTAGGGAGATATAGGTGTAGGGAGATATAGGTGTAGACAAATACATGTGTAGGGTGATATGGGTGTAGACAGATACAGGTGTAGGGTGATATAGGTGTAGACAGTTACAGGTGTAGGGAGATATAGGTGTAGACATATACAGGTGTAGGGAGATATAGGTGTAGGCAAATACAGGTGTAGGGAGATATAGGTGTAGATAGATACAGGTGTAGGGAGATATAGGTGTAGGGAGATATAGGTGTAGACAAATACATGTGTAGGGTGATATGGGTGTAGACAGATACAGGTGTAGGGTGATATAGGTGTAGACAGTTACAGGTGTAGGGAGATATAGGTGTAGACATATACAGGTGTAGGGAGATATAGGTGTAGGGAGATATAGGTGTAGACAGATACAGGTGTAGGGTGATAGCGGTGTAGACAAATACAGGTGTAGGGAGATATGGGTGTAGACAAATACAGGTGTAGGGAGATATAGGTGTAGATAGATACAGGTGAAGGGAGATATGGGTGTAGACATATACAGGTGTAGAGAGATATAGGTGTAGACAGATACAGGTGTAGGGAGATATGGGTGTAGACATATATAGGTGTAGGGTGATATAGGTGTAGACAGATATAGGTGTAGGGTGATATAGGTTTAGGGAGATATAGGTGTAGGGAGATATAGGTGTAGGCAGATACAGGTGTAGGGAGATATTGGTGTAGACATATACAGGTGTAGGGTGATATAGGTGTAGGGAGATACAGATGTAGGGAGATATGGGTGTAGACAGATACAGATGAAGCGAGATATAGGTGTAGGGAGATACAGGTGTAGGGTGATATAGGTGTAGACAGATACAGGTGTAGGGTGATATAGGTGTAGACAGATACAGGTGTAGGGAGATATAGGTGTAGACATATACAGGTGTAGGGAGATATAGGTGTAGGGAGATATAGGTGTAGACAGATACAGGTGTAGGGTGATAGCGGTGTAGACAAATACAGGTGTAGGGAGATATGGGTGTAGACAAATACAGGTGTAGGGAGATATAGGTGTAGATAGATACAGGTGAAGGGAGATATGGGTGTAGACATATACAGGTGTAGAGAGATATAGGTGTAGACAGATACAGGTGTAGGGAGATATGGGTGTAGACATATATAGGTGTAGGGTGATATAGGTGTAGACAGATATAGGTGTAGGGTGATATAGGTTTAGGGAGATATAGGTGTAGGGAGATATAGGTGTAGGCAGATACAGGTGTAGGGAGATATTGGTGTAGACATATACAGGTGTAGGGTGATATAGGTGTAGGGAGATACAGATGTAGGGAGATATGGGTGTAGACAGATACAGATGAAGCGAGATATAGGTGTAGGGAGATACAGGTGTAGGGTGATATAGGTGTAGACAGATACAGGTGTAGGGTGATATAGGTGTAGACAGATACAGGTGTAGGGAGATATGGGTGTAGACAGATACAGATGAAGCGAGATATAGGTGTAGGGAGATACAGGTGTAGGGTGATATAGGTGTAGGGAGATACAGATGTAGGGAGATATGGGTGTAGACAGATACAGATGAAGCGAGATATAGGTGTAGGGAGATACAGGTGTAGGGTGATATAGGTGTAGGGAGATACAGATGTAGGGAGATATGGGTGTAGACAGATACAGATGAAGCGAGATATAGGTGTAGGGAGATACAGGTGTAGGGTGATATAGGTGTAGACAGATACAGGTGTAGGGTGATATAGGTGTAGACAGATACAGATGTAGGGAGATATGGGTGTAGACAGATACAGATGAAGCGAGATATAGGTGTAGGGAGATACAGGTGTAGGGTGATATAGGTGTAGGGAGATACAGATGTAGGGAGATATGGGTGTAGACAGATACAGATGAAGCGAGATATAGGTGTAGGGAGATACAGGTGTAGGGTGATATAGGTGTAGACAGATACAGGTGTAGGGTGATATAGGTGTAGACAGATACAGATGTAGGGAGATATGGGTGTAGACAGATACAGATGAAGCGAGATATAGGTGTAGGGAGATACAGGTGTAGGGTGATATAGGTGTAGGGAGATACAGATGTAGGGAGATATGGGTGTAGACAGATACAGATGAAGCGAGATATAGGTGTAGGGAGATACAGGTGTAGGGTGATATGGGTGTAGACAGATACAGGTGTAGGGTGATATAGGTGTAGACAGATACAGGTGTAGGGAGATATAGGTGTAGACATATACAGGTGTAGGGAGATATAGGTGTAGGGAAATATAGGTGTAGACAGATACAGGTGTAGGGTGATAGCGATGTAGACAAATACAGGTGTAGGGAGATATGGGTGTAGACAAATACAGGTGTAGGGAGATATAGGTGTAGACAGATACAGGTGTAGGGTGATATAGGTGCAGACAGATACAGGTGTAGGGAGATATAGGTGTAGGGAGATATAGGTGTAGACAGATACAGGTGTAGGGAGATGTCGGTGTAGACAGATACAGGTGTAGGGAGATATAGGTGTAGACAGATACAGGTGTAGGGAGATATAGGTGTAGGGAGATATAGGTGTAGACAGATATAGGTGTAGGGAGATATAGATGTAGGGAGATATAGGTGTAGGCAGATACAGGTGTAGGGATATATGGGTGTAGACATATATAGGTGTAGGGTGATATAGGTGTAGGGAGATACAGATGTAGGGAGATATAGGTGTAGACAGATATTGTAGACAGATACAGGTGTAGGGAGATATGGGTGTAGACAGATACAGATGAAGGGAGATATAGGCGTAGGGAGATACAGGTGTAGGGTGATATAGGTGTAGATAGATACAGGTGTAGGGTAATATGGGTGTAGACATATACAGGTGTAGGGTGATATAGGTGTAGACAGATACAGATGTAGGGAGATATGGGTGTAGGCAGATACAGGTGTAGGGATATATGGGTGTAGACATATATAGGTGTAGGGTGATATAGGTGTAGGGAGATACAGATGCAGGGAGATATGGGTGTAGACAGATACAGATGAAGCGAGATATAGGTGAAAGGAGATACAGGTGTAGGCTGATATAGGTGTAGGGAGATACAGATGTAGGGAGATATGGGTGTAGACAGATACAGATGAAGCGAGATATAGGTGAAGGGAGATACAGGTGTAGGGAGATATGAGTGTAGACAGATACAGATGAAGCGACATATAGGTGTAGGGAGATACAGATGTAGGGAGATATGAGGGTAGACAGATACAGATGAAGCGAGATATAGGTGTAGGGAGATACAGATGTAGGGAGATATGAGTGTAGACAGATACAGATGAAGCGAGATATAGGTGTAGGGAGATACAGATGTAGGGAGATATGAGTGTAGACAGATACAGATGAAGCGAGATATAGGTGAAGGGAGATACAGGTGTAGGGTGATATAGGTGTAGACAGATACAGATGTAGGGAGATAAGGGTGTAGACAGATACAGATGAAGGGAGATATAGGTGTAGGGAGATACAGGTGTAGGGTGGTATAGGTGTAGGGAGATACAGATGTAGGGAGATATGAGTGTAGACAGATACAGGTGTAGGGTGATATAGGTGTAGGGTGATATAGGTGTAGGGTGATATAGGTGTAGGGAGATACAGGTGTAGGGTGATATAGGTGTAGACATATAAAGGGAAAGAATTTGTGGTAGGCATAGGAAATACAGATTGAATGATAGAAGGTACCCGGTACAAGGAAAAACCTTTTCATTTTGAAAACCAATGTAATTTCAACTTTGATGAAAAAGTGACATTTTATTTGCAGTTTGAGGAAGTAGCAGAGCGAGAGGACTTGATGGGAGTGGAGGACACCGCCAGGAGAAATATCCTTTTTTTGTAAACAAAAACAATCTTTCCAGGACTACTGGCTTGAAGAGTTAAGAAAATAAATACAATGGTCTAAGATTGTTCATAATGTTTGTTAATTATTTTATATACATTTGACTAAAAGGAAATAGACAAATTTAAGAATTAGAACATATTAACTTTTAGATTAAGGGAATTGATAGCAACATTTTATGAATTACAATTCTCCTTAACATTTCTGACGTTTCTTCTCTACAAAACCAACATTAAAAAACAGGTCAACAGTGTTCACTCTAGGTAACCGTGGCAACATCCTCGGAGCAGATTTGGAGGGACCAATCATTGTTCCTCATGCAGCTCAAAAGTCGGACACAAAGGTGACATTGAGGGCCATTGTAAGGGGCTTATAAGTCTCACGCTCAGTCACAGTTGTGTAGATTATAAGATTAGCTGGTACATAGTACCAGGGGGAGCTTTTGTGGTGGCACTTCATCTGTCATCCATCAACTTAAACATTAAAATACATCTCCTCGATCCTGAGCAGAATTCAACCTAATTTTTGTGGAAGCATCTTTATCCTTTGGGGATCAAACGTTATACAAATAAAGGGACTGGCCCTTATGGGGACTGATGGGTTGGGTCAGAAGGGGACAAATTAGTATATCTGCTTTAAATGACATCTTTTTCCCAACTACAAATCCAAAGTTGAACTTATAAAGGGGCTGACCCTTTTGGTTGTTGAAGGTCAAAATTGGTCGAATGGGAAGATTTTCTCTTCCCAAGCTACATGTACTGGTCAGGTGTTAACACATTGTGGTGGTAGCATCCTTTGCCCATTGCAATCCAAATTTGTATAATAAAGTGGCTAATATTCTTTGGAACTCTCCTAAACTACTGGGCAAATTTCATATGCATTTCCAAAACTAGCCAGGTGAGTGGTCCTCAGGCCTCTTGCTTATGGTTGTTACATTTGAAAAAGAATAAACTTAATGCCTTAATAACATAAATATACAAAATGCATGCAATAATCTGCATTCAAATGCAGCACATGCACTCCCTTGTATCAATGATGTAGTGTCTAGTAGTGTGTTTAAGTGTCTAGTGGTGTGTTTAAGTGTCTAGTGGTCTGTTTAAGTGTCTAGTGGCGTGTTTAAGTGTCTAGGGGGTGTTTAAGTGTCTAGTGGCGTGTTTAAGTGTCTATTGGTGTGTTTAAGTGTCTAGTGGGGTGTTTAAGTGTCTAGTGGTGTGTTTAAGTGTCTAGGGCGTGTTTAAGCGTCTAGTGGCGTGTTTAAGCATCTAGTGGCGTGTTTAATCTTGTGGCGTGTTTAAGCGTCTAGTGGCGTGTTTAAGTGTCTAGTGGTGTGTTTAAGTGTCTAGTGGTGTGTTTAAGTGTCTAGTGGTGGGTTTAAGTGTCTAGTGGTGTGTTTAAGTGTCTAGTGGCGTGTTTAAGTGTCTAGTGGCGTGTTTAAGTGTCTATTGGTGTGTTTAAGTGTCTAGTGGGGTGTTTAAGTGTCTAGTGGTGTGTTTAAGTGTCTAGTGGTGTGTTTAAGTGTCTAGTGGTGGGTTTAAGTGTCTAGTGGTGTGTTTAAGTGTCTAGGGGGTGTTTAAGCGTCTAGTGGCGTGTTTAAGCATCTAGTGGCGTGTTTAATCTAGTGGCGTGTTTAAGCGTCTAGTGGCGTGTTTAAGCGTCTAGTGGCGTGTTTCTGTCTCAATCACTCATTTGTAGGTCCAGGTTCACCTTTTGAAGAAACATTAAAAAAGTGACCTCTGTAACGCACTTTTACATAGGTATAGCATGGGTATACAGCAAACATTTTTGAAGTAGAAGAAATTCAAGTTTTTACCATCATTTTAGTGTGACCTTTGAAATTCACATCTTTTGCTCAGACCATTAGTACTATTTTAGTACTACCTCTTATTAGTAATACTGCATCATTTTATGACTACAGTTTGTTTGAAATACATTAATGACGTAATTAAATGTCTTGTGATATTCATAAGTAAAACAGTATAACTCTATGTGAGATGTAAGGTCTACTCTAAAACTATATACACTGTAAAACAATAACCAGAACTTGTTTTGTTTTACAGTACAACTTTGAGAGTCTTTTCCGTAGTATCCACTTTGCCCTGATGGACAACTGTTGTCGAGAATACCTGTTCCTCGTGGATTTCTACATGGCGTCTGGCTCTGCCTCTATAGATCTATTTAATGCTATAATAGGCAAAACCCTTACACACTATCTGGTAAGCCCTTCTCTGGTCTCTATACATCTGTGTACAAAATATTCAATGGTTTCTCCTATATTTTTAGCGTGATACTATTCCACATCCAGTGTACCAGTCCAGTAAATATGATAGCTGAATTGTTGCTATATTTTACTGAAATTGTATAACTTATTCATTATAAAAACATCAGTATCAACCACACGATTATACAGATGAGACCTTATATCATCACATGTGAATTTATAGAGAACATTCTTGGTTTTCTTTATGTATAATGCATGTAGTTATATATTTCTCAAGTTTTGTGAATATGTTTGTATTTTTCTTGTGTGTGTAAAACATTTAACCCTCCAGTTCAATATACTATAACTGTTATTCGTCAAGAAACGAAGAATATTTGGTTTATTACAAAGTTTTATAATGACATTGGCTTTCGTGAACCATCTTCTCTCAATAAAAGTTGTGAAAAAAAAAGAACTTTAACTGAATTTAAACTTAAAACCTTATATTTCACCAGTAAAAATGTTCATATTGTTATGAAAGACGAAACCGTCTTTATCTGATAAGCTCCCTGTCTGATCCTAACTGATAAAAAGTTAAGTGACAGACCTGATTTTCTATGTTGTTTTTTACACAGAAACAGATGGAGGAGTACATCAATGACTGCTATGATTCCATTGCCATCTTCCTTTCCATCCACATCGTTTATCGTTTCCATGCCATCATGCAGAAAAGATCGGTGCCAGCTCTAGACAGGTATTCACCGTATTGAATATTAATGTTCCAACTGTAGAGTAATAATATCATCATATAGTTGTGTGACTAGGAATACATGCCAGAAATGTGCTGTTTTCTGTGGAGTTTTTTGAGCTTTTATAAATTCTCTTGTTTAGGTACTGGGACGCACTTCAACAAATGATGTGGCCACGGTTTGAGTATCTCCTCGATCTCAACATACAGAGTGTCCGCGACTGTGACCCGCAGAAATTTGGCCATATTGACAACCGGCCACACTATGTAAGTTTGGTCACTCCTTAGAAAAATGTGTGAGAGAGTGTGGACAACTTTTGTCATACATGTAATTCAGTCACGTTAACAGTTGTAATTTGCAATAATATGTTTTGGAGTGTAAAACTAAAATTATGAAGTTAGCAGCAGGAGTTATGAAAATCAGCCATAGTTGTTTGTTTTGTAGATCACACGACGTTGTGTTTATTTTGTAGATCACACGACGTTGTGTTTATTTTGTAGATCACACAACGTTATGTTTATTTTGTAGATCATACTATCTTGTGTTTATTTTGAAGATCACACACCGTTATGTTTATTTTGTAGATCACACAACATTATGTTTGTTTTGTAGATCACACGAAGTTGTGTTTATTTTGTAGATCACACGACGTTGTGTTTATTTTTATTTTGTAGATCACACAACGTTATGTTTATTTTGTAGATCATACTATCTTGTGTTTATTTTGTAGATCACACAAGGTTATGTTTATTTTGTAGATCACACGACGTTATGTTTATTTTGTAGATCATACTAACTTGTGTTTGTTTTGTAGATCACACGAAGTTGTGTTTATTTTGTAGATCACACGACGTTGTGTTTATTTTGTAGATCACACGACGTTATGCTGAGTTCTCAGCAGCAATAGTAGGGATTAACCAATCATTTGCCAATGAGCGGGTCAACCGCATCCTTGAGCAGCTTCAGACAGAGGTGGAGAATTTCATTCTTAAGATGGCTGCTGAGTTTCCCCATCGTAAAGAACAACTGATCTTCCTCATCAACAACTACGATATGATGCTGGGGGTCATTATGGTAAGTCAAGGTCATACCAACTTTAGCATAACCCTTGGGGGAAGGGGTCAGTATGGTAATCAAACCTTTGACATGATGTTAGGGGTCATTGTGGTAGGCCATGGTCATCAAATCAGCAATGTGATGCTAGGAGCCAGTATGGTAGGTAAGTATCACCAATCTGTGACATGATGTTAGGGATGGTTCTTGCATGTTATAGTACATGAAGGCCATCAAATATTTGACATGATGCTAGGAGCCTTTAGGGTAGGCCAAGATCATCACAGCTGTGACATGATGCTGGGGTTCATTATTGTAGTTCAAGGTCATGATAGCTGGCATGATTCTAAGGTCGTTATTGTAGTTCAAGGTCACGATAACTGGCATGATTCTAAGGTCGTTATTGTAGTTCAAGGTCATGATAGCTGGCATGATTCTAAGGTCATTATTGTAGGCCGAGTGGATCAGCGCTCTGGCAGGATTCTTGCAGTCAGTAAAATGTAGTTTATTACTAAATATTTAAAACTGATCATGCAGAAATATTGCTCTATTTGATATATAATTGTAAACATGCATTTTTCCAGGAGAGAACAACAGAAGATTCAAAGGAATCTGAGAGTTTTAAGGAATTGCTGACAGCACGGACAACAGAGTTTATTGAGGAGGTGCTTTCTCCACACTTTGGGGGTCTCATTAGCTTTGTGAAGGACTGTGAAGTGATGCTAGAGCGTGGCCAAACTGACAGTCTGAAACATGAGGAGAGTAAGTAACCTCTCTATGCCTCATTTCCCGGGTTATCAAACCTTCAAATAATATAGCTTATTCAGTTTATTGAGAATCATCATTCAACACTGTCACATTTTGTTGTTTCTCTTACCATTTGTATGGTGAACTAGGTTTGGTAACAACTCCTAGCTATGTCAAGGTCATACAGCATTAAATCTGAGGTCACCTTGTCTCAGAATATGTCAGTGAAATACCTAGGAGACGAAATTGTGAATCTCTAAGTGTCAGAAGTCCATGATGAATGGTTGTTCCAGAAGTCTATTTTGAAAGTGGTAGTGTCAAAAGTCAAGAATGTATATGTATATGTAAATGTATAGCTATGGGTATAACATGGAGCATGTTGTTTGTCACCACCATACATTGGTTACAGGACGGATACAGCAGATAGTAAGAGGCTTCAACAATGACTGGAAACGTGCACTAGAGGTCATCAATGGTGATGTAATGAGAGCGTTTACAAACTTCAAGAACGGAACACAGATACTACAGGTGGGTGTTACATTACAAAGGAGCTACCAGTACTGTACTGTACACTGACAGAACACAGATACTACAGGTGGGTGGTAGTGTTACAAAGGAGCCACCAGTACTGTACTGTACACTGACAGAACACAGATACTACAGGTGGGTGGTAGTGTTACAAAGGAGCTACCAGTACTGTACTGTACACTGACAGAACACAGATACTACAGGTGGGTGGTAGTGTTACAAAGGAGCTACCAGTACTGTACTGTACACTGACAGAACACAGATACTACAGGTGGGTGGTAGTGTTACAAAGGAGCTACCAGTACTGTACTGTACACTGACAGAACACAGATACTACAGGTGGGTGGTAGTGTTACAAAGGAGCTACCAGTACTGTACTGTACACTGACAGAACACAGATACTACAGGTGGGTGGTAGTGTTACAAAGGAGCTACCAGTACTGTACTGTACACTGACAGAACACAGATACTACAGGTGGGTGGTAGTGTTACAAAGGAGCTACCAGTACTGTACTGTACACTGACAGAACACAGATACTACAGGTGGGTGGTAGTGTTACAAAGGAGCTACCAGTACTGTACTGTACACTGACAGAACACAGATACTACAGGTGGGTGGTAGTGTTACAAAGGAGCTACCAGTACTGTACTGTACACTGACAGAACACAGATACTACAGGTGGGTGGTAGTGTTACAAAGGAGCTACCAGTACTGTACTGTACACTGACAGAACACAGATACTACAGGTGGGTGGTAGTGTTACAAAGGAGCTACCAGTACTGTACTGTACACTGACAGAACACAGATACTACAGGTGGGTGGTAGTGTTACAAAGGAGCTACCAGTACTGTACTGTACACTGACAGAACACAGATACTACAGGTGGGTGGTAGTGTTACAAAGGAGCTACCAGTACTGTACTGTACACTGACAGAACACAGATACTACAGGTGGGTGGTAGTGTTACAAAGGAGCTACCAGTACTGTACTGTACACTGACAGAACACAGATACTACAGGTGGGTGGTAGTGTTACAAAGGAGCTACCAGTACTGTACTGTACACTGACAGAACACAGATACTACAGGTGGGTGGTAGTGTTACAAAGGAGCTACCAGTACTGTACTGTACACTGACAGAACACAGATACTACAGGTGGGTGGTAGTGTTACAAAGGAGCTACCAGTACTGTACTGTACACTGACAGAACACAGATACTACAGGTGGGTGGTAGTGTTACAAAGGAGCTACCAGTACTGTACTGTACACTGACAGAACACAGATACTACAGGTGGGTGGTAGTGTTACAAAGGAGCTACCAGTACTGTACTGTACACTGACAGAACACAGATACTACAGGTGGGTGGTAGTGTTACAAAGGAGCTACCAGTACTGTACTGTACACTGACAGAACACAGATACTACAGGTGGGTGGTAGTGTTACAAAGGAGCTACCAGTACTGTACTGTACACTGACAGAACACAGATACTACAGGTGGGTGGTAGTGTTACAAAGGAGCTACCAGTACTGTACTGTACACTGACAGAACACAGATACTACAGGTGGGTGGTAGTGTTACAAAGGAGCTACCAGTACTGTACTGTACACTGACAGAACACAGATACTACAGGTGGGTGGTAGTGTTACAAAGGAGCTACCAGTACTGTACTGTACACTGACAGAACACAGATACTACAGGTGGGTGGTAGTGTTACAAAGGAGCTACCAGTACTGTACTGTACACTGACGGAACACAGATACTACAGGTGGGTGGTAGTGTTACATTACAAAGGAGCTACCAGTACTGTACTGTACACTGATTACCTGGGCCACAGTACAAGTATATAGACACTGACAAACTTTGGTTGAGATTGACAGGCCTGAAGAAATTATAGATTTACTTCTGGAAAAGTTTGCTGGTGAACAGGCCTTTACAACAAATAAAATGACAGAAATTGTGTTATGTTGTAGGGGATTCATACAAAGGATTAAAATCATTTTGTTATGGCCTTGTCATGAAATGAAGGGCATATACATAACTTTTTCCCCATGTCCATTTGTCCACAATAACATAATTAGTTGTCATTACTCTACAACCTTCATTCTTGACTTGATTTTAATGAAACGTGAATGTTGAGTTCCACAATACATCAAACTTACATTTAAGGGTCAAAGTCATAACAGATCACATGAGTCTTGGTAGCATCATGGTTGCTGCTGTTATAAATAGAAAATGGTTGTTATTGACGTACCGTCCTCATTTTCAAGTTCAAGATAATTTCTATCAATCTCGCAGACATTGGATCTAGTTGTGTTATAGGGTGGTTTGCCTTAGCTGTATATAGGACTATAATGTATTTTTTGTGTTGTAGGGGGCCCTAACCTAGGACTATAATTTATTTTTTGTGTTGTGGGGGGCCCTAACCTAGGACTATAATGTATTTTTTGTGTTGTAGGGGGCCCTAACCTAGGACTATAATTTATTTTTTGTGTTGTAGGGGGCCCTAACCTAGGACTATAATGTATTTTTTGTGTTGTAGGGGGCCCTAACCTAGGACTATAATGTATTTTTTTGTGTTGTAAGGGGCCCTAACCTAGGACTATAATTTATTTTTTGTGTTGTAGGGGGCCCTAACCTAGGACTATAATGTATTTTTTGTGTTGTAGGGGGCCCTAACCTAGGACTATAATTTATTTTTTGTGTTGTAGGGGGCCCTAACCTAGGACTATAATGTATTTTTTGTGTTGTAGGGGGCCCTAACCTAGGACTATAATGTATTTTTTTGTGTTGTAAGGGGCCCTAACCTAGGACTATTATGTATTTTTTGTGTTGTAGGGGGTCCTAACCTAGGTCTTTAATGTATTTTTAGGTCACCTGAGCTTTAGCTCAAGTGACCTATTGCTATCCGTCTTGGTCCGTCGTCGTCCATCGTCCGTCGTCCGTTATCATTTTACATTTTCAACTTAAGCTGAAATACTGGCAAAGGGATTTCATTAATGTTTCATGGGAAGGTTACTGACATCTCCCTGACCAAGTGTTGTTATTTTTCGGGTTGATCAGAAATCTAATATGGCCGCCACGGCCGCCATTTTGAAAAACTATTTCAAACTTAAAGTCAAGTTCTACTGGGCTGATTGAACTGAAACCTGGTAGGAATGATCAAATCATGGTCCTGACAAAGTGTTGTTATTTTTCGGGTCGATCAGAAATCCAATATGGCCGCCACGGCCGCCATTTTGAAAAACTATTTCAAACTTTGAAGCAAGTTCTAATAGGCCGATTTAACTGAAACTCGGTCTAGGAATGATCAGCTTATGGTCCTAACAAACTTAAGTTAACGTTATACTTAACTATTTTGTACTCAAATTGGTACATATTTCAACTACAAAAATAAATACTGTTGAACTCAGGTGACCGTTTAGGCCCATGTGTCTCTTGTTTTGTGTTGTAGGGGGGCCTAACCTAGGACTATAATGTATTTTTTTGTGTTGTAGGGGGGCCTAACCTAGGACTATAATGTATTTTTTTGTGTTGTTGGGGGCCTTAACCTAGGACTATAATGTATCTTTTTATGTTGTAGGGGGCCCTAACCTAGGACTATAATGTATTTTTTTGTGTTGTAGGGGGCCCTAACCTAGGACTATAATGTATTTTTTTGTGTTGTCGGGGGCCTTAACCTAGGACTATAATGTATCTTTTTGTGTTGTAGGGGGCACTAACCTAGGACTATAATGTATTTTTTTGTGTTGTAGGGGGCCTTAACCTAGGACTATAATGTATCTTTTTATGTTGTAGGGGGCCCTAACCTAAGACTATAATGTATTTGTTTGTGGTCTAGAGCACCCTTAGGCAAAGAACTCTCAGGAATTTTATCCCAATTAGTTCTAGAGCATCCTACTTGCCAGGGGACTCAATTTTGTATAACCAGTGGATGTGGCCCCCCTGGTGGCAGAGGGGCGGGTCCAATAGGGGAAATAGAGGTAAACTCTTGAAATGTCTTCTTCTTTCGTAGGGATGAAGTGATTTTATCCTAACTTAGTCTGGAGCATCCTTGGGCCAAGTGGACTAGATTTTGTATAAATTGTGGGTGTGGCCCCTCTGGGGGCAGAAGGGTGAGTCCAAATAGGGGAAATAGAGGTAAAACCTTTAAAATCCTTCTTTCCCATAGGGATTAAGGGATTTCTTTTTTTGTGAAATACTTGTTCGCGCAACTCCTCCTTAACTAACAGTTGGATTACAGTGAAACTTAGCACGAATGGTCGATATCTCTGTGCGAAATACGTGTTACTAGTGGCACACTATGGTTTGCTTTGCAATGCTTTGCCTTTGTAAGCCTTTTACTTACAGTTCTTGTTTATATAGCAGCGGGGGTATTAGTTTGCCCTTGGCTTACAGTTCTAGTTTTGTGTTGTAGGGGCCCTAACCTAAGACTATAATGTATTTTTTTGTGTTGTAGGGGGCCCTTACTCAGCTGATCCAGTATTACCATCGCTTTCAGAAGGTGTTATCACAAGGGCCGTTCCGTAATATGGCAATTAGAAATGAACTCATCAATATTCATCATGTCATGGTTGAAGTGAAGAAGTACAAACCAACTTTTTAAATAAAATTATTTGTATCATCTCACATTGAAGAGGTGGTTTAAATTTCAGTGTAACCCATTCCACAATCTAGTACCATCGTTTGTCAAGAACACACGTTAAGTTTGCAATTAAATGAAAATTCTTAAGGACTTAAGATCATAACAATCTGACAAAAACACAAATATATTCTTATATTTTCAAAAGAATTGGGAAAACCTGTTAAAATAACTTTTGGAGTCATTTACAGTGAGGGTATATTTTCTATTATTATGTCAATATGAAGTTCAATGAAATACAGACATTCTATGAAACACTTTGCTGTAAATATCATGTCTGTTCACCAGCTAATTGAAATATATTTCTAGCGTTGTATCTGTGAGACATAACGCTATGAATGCTGTGAGATTTTTGTATTTTGGAGGTTTGTATATGGCAAGTGTGAAGGTATTGTAAACACATGATAAGATGATGGGAGGTCAGTCCAACTGAGCCCTCAGCTGATTCCCTCTGTATGTTACGAGACTGAATTGGTGCCATCGCTTCAAGGTATGGGAACTGTCAGGTTGGCACATTCCCCATAGGGCTGTAGCACATGTCCCCACAGATCTATGTAAGGATGTAGGCTGTGTTACTGTAATATTTACTCCTTTACTTCTGATTAACCATTGGATCTATGTAAGGATGTAGGATGTGTTACTGTAATATTTCCTCCTTTACTCCTGATTAACCATTGCATCTATGTAAGGATGTAGGCTGTGTTCCTGTAATATTTACTCCTTTACCCCTGATTAACCATTGGATCTATGTAAGGATGTAGGCTGGGTTACTGTAATATTTACTCCTGTACTCCTGATTAACCATTGGATCTATGTCAGGATGTAGGCTGAGTTACTGTAATATTTACTCCTTTACTTCTGATTAACCATTGGATCTATGTAAGGATGTAGGCTGTGTTCCTGTAATATTTACTCCTTTACCCCTGATTAACCATTGGATCTATGTAAGGATGTAGGCTTTGGTACTGTAATATTTACTCCTGTACTCCTGATTAACCATTGGATCTATGTAAGGATGTAGGCTGAGTTACTGTAATATTTACTCCTTTACTTCTGATTAACCATTGGATCTATGTAAGGATGTAGGCTTTGTTACTGTAATATTTACTCCTTTACTCCTGATTAACCATTGCATCTATGTAAGGATGTAGGCTGTGTTACTGTCATATTTACTCCTTTACTCCTGATTAACCATTGCATCTATGTAAGGATGTAGGCTGTGTTACTGTCATATTTACTCCTTTACTCCTGATTAACCATTGCATCTATGTAAGGATGTAGGCTGTGTTCCTGTAATATTTACTCCTTTACCCCTGATTAACCATTGGATCTATGTAAGGATGTAGGCTTTGTTACTGTAATATTTACTACTTTACTCCTGATTAACCATTGGATCTATGTAAGGATGTAGGCTTTGTTACTGTAATATTTACTACTTTACTCCTGATTAACCATTGGATCTATGTAAGGATGTAGGCTTTGTTACTGTAATATTTACTCCTTTACTTCTGATTAACCATTGGATCTATGTAAGGATGTAGACTGTGTTACTGTAATATTTACTCCTTTCCTCCTGATTAACCATTGGATCTATGTCAGGATGTAGGCTGAGTTACTGTAATATTTACTCCTTTACTTCTGATTAACCATTGGATCTATGTAAGGATGTAGGCTTTGTTACCAGCTAATTGAAATATATTTCTAGCGTTGTATCTGTGAGACATAACGCTATGAATGCTGTGAGAGTTTTGTATTTTGGAGGTTTGTATATGGCAAATGTGAAGGTATTGTAAACACATGATAAGATGATGGGAGGTCAGTCCAACTGAGCCCTCAGCTGATTCCCTCTGTATGTTACAAGACTGAATTGGTGCCATCGCCTCAAGGTATGGGAACTGTCAGGTTGGCACATTCCCCATAGGGCTGTAGCACATGTCCCCACAGATCTATGTAAGGATGTAGGCTGTGTTCCTGTAATATTTACTCCTTTACCCCTGATTAACCATTGGATCTATGTAAGGATGTAGGATGTGTTACTGTAATATTTCCTCCTTTACTTCTGATTAACCATTGGATCTATGTAAGGATGTAGGATGTGTTACTGTAATATTTACTCCTTTCCTCCTGATTAACCATTGGATCTATGTAAGGATGTAGACTGTGTTACTGTAATATTTACTCCTTTACTCCTGATTAACCATTGGATGACACATTTGATGGATATAAAAAATGCATTGATGTTATAACAGTAGGCATTGATGTTATAACAGTAGGCATTCTAGTTAAAACGTAATGAAGGGAGATATATCTGACTTTAAGGGAGGTAACTCTTACACAAATCGCACATATAATGTGTAAGGTATCATATATCCTCCAGCTGATCACGAAAAAACATTTATAGCGCTGTACTCAAAATAAGTTATATGTGTTGGAGGGTATCAGGTTTGTCTACAACGTGTTTAAGTGTAACAGGCATTAATACAGTACTTCGTTTACATATCAGGGAAACAATTTCAATGAAAATACTATTGATATATCGGTGCTCAATTCAAATTATACTGCTCTGACTTTTCTTGAACAGATATCTTTATTATTTGTGTTCTTACAAATTGGAAGCTGTAGCCTGTATCTTACAATGTTAGGTACCTCCTGTAACTGTAGCCTGTATCTTACAATACTAGGTACCTCCTGTAACTGTAGCCTGTATCTTACAATGTTAGGTACCTCCTGTAAGTTAGTAATGTCAATAAAAGCTTAGTCAACCAAAGTAAACTTAACTTAACTTTGTTTTAGATGTAAGATCAATTTTGAAATTAAATCGAGATATAAAGTGTAACAATGCACTATGATTATACCAGGATTTAACTTTGAATAATATAATATTTATTTGTAAACAATATCACATTTGTTTGAGGGGAGGAGGGAGATGTGCTATTGTTATCGGGGGGCATGTTTGTTTGTAGTGTGAGGAGGGAATGTTTTGTGTGTATGTATATGAAGAGAAAGTACTGAATCAAATTGTTGATCTGTATATATAGAAATATTATCTGTACATATGATGAATAAATATAAATTATTATGGATAACACTTAATGGTTGTTGTTTACATTTATATATACAATGTATATATACATGCTGGTTTGACCTTTGACGAGTCTAGTTTGTCATATTCTGTAAAACAGAATGACCTGTCATGTTGAATTTTGGTGAGTACAGAGTTGTGTTTAAAGAATGATTCTGTCACAATGACCTCTGTAGGCTACACCAGGTATTCCTTCTGAGAGTAGTTACCTACCTGTATAATCCTTATTAGCTCAACTGCCCGAATGGCAAGTGAGCTTAAGCCGTGGCACAGCGTCCATCGTCCGTCGTCAACTTTTTCTTAAAAAACCTATCTCCGCCAAAGAGGATTTCAACCAAATTTAGTCTGAAGCATCACTAGGGGAGGGCAATCATTTCTTAAATAAATGAGGTTGGTTCGACCCCTGAGGCCAGGGGGGCGGGGCCCTGAAGGGGAACTTAGCTAAATTTGCTTTAAAACGCATCTCCTCCTAAATGCCAGAGAGGATTTCAACCAAATTCAGTCTGAAGCATCACTAGGGGAGGGCAATCATTTCTTAAATAAATGAGGTTGGTTCGACCCCTGAGGCCAGGGGGGCTGGGCCCTGAAGTGGAACTTAGCTATATTTGCTTTAAAATGCATCTCCTCCTAAACGCCAGAGAAGATTTCAACCAAATTTGCTCTGAAACTTCATTGGGGGAGGGCAATCATTTCCTTAATAAATGAGACTGGTTTGACCCCTGGGGCTAGGAAGACCGGGCCCCAAAGAGGAAAAAGAGGAAAAATTATCTAATATTTTGCTTTAAGATGCTTATATCCCCTAATTGCCTGCAAACATTTCTTAATTGAATGAGGTTTATTTGACCTCTGCAGTCCTAAAAAATTATACAGCTAGATTATCATATTCTATGGTGTAGTTTTTATAAATTGTTAAAAATTGGTTTCTAGGTTTATAAAAGCTTATAGTTGAATGAAAATTAAAGTATTAGTTGAAAGTCAGATATTGTTGTCCCAGTTGGGTTAGAACATAGATCTTGTCTGGATTTGAGGAAATTTTATATAAAGATGTACTAATGCATTCAGTTGTAATGACTTAAATATAAAACCAGGTGAGCGATACAGGTCCAATGGACCTCTTGTTACACACTACTACAGACAAGAGCAGGGGAAAGGTGATGGTGAAGTAGTTACTATCATTAATATTACATAAAGGAGGTTGAAGGTGAAGGTCAGAGTATCCACTATCACTATTGTATACCAGAGAAGGGTGAAGGTCGCAGTATCCACTATCACTATAATATACCAGAAAAGGGTGAAGGTAAAGGTCACAGTCTCAACTTTCAGTATTACAAACCAGAGAAGGATGAGGTCACAGTATCCACTATCACTATTATATACCAGAGAAGGATGAAGGTGAAGGTCACAGTATCAACTTTCACTATTATATACCAGAGAAGGATGAAGGTGAAGGTCACAGTATCAACTTTCACTATTATATACCAGAGAAGGATGAAGGTGAAAGTCACAGTATCCACTATCACTATTACATACCAGAGAAGGGTGAAGATCACAGTATCCACTATCACTATTATATACCAGACAATTTTGAAGGTGAAGGTCACAGCATCCACTATCACTATTATATACCAAAGAAAGATGAAGGTGAGGTCACAGTATCCACTATCACTATTATATACCAGAGAAGGATGAAGGTGAAGGTCACAGTATCCACTATCAC
This sequence comes from Mizuhopecten yessoensis, assembly GCF_002113885.1. Taxonomy (NCBI): domain Eukaryota; kingdom Metazoa; phylum Mollusca; class Bivalvia; order Pectinida; family Pectinidae; genus Mizuhopecten; species Mizuhopecten yessoensis. Next base: position 75,871 of record NW_018407376.1, on the reverse strand, counting down.
TATTAGATACCAGAGAAGGGTGAAGGTCACAGTATCCACTATCACTATTATATACCAGAGTAGGATGACGGTGAAGGTCACAGTATCCACTATCACTATTATATACCAGAGAAGGATGAAGGTGAAGGTCACAGTATCAACTTTCACTATTATATACCACAGAAGGATGCAGGTAAAGGTCACAGTATCCATTATCACTATTATATAAGACAATTTTGAAGGTAAAGGTCACAGTATCCACTATCATTATTATATACCAGAGAAGGATGAAGGTAAAGGACACAGTATCCACTATCACTATTATATACCAGAGAAGGATGAAGGTAAAGGACACAGTATCCACTATCACTATTATATACCAGAGAAGGATGAAGGTAAAAGTCACCGTATCCACTATCACTGTTATATACCAGACAATTTTGAAGGTGAGGGTCACAGTATCCACTATCACTATTATATACCATAGAAGGATGAAGGTTGAGGGCACAGTATCCACTATAACTATCATATACCAGAGAAGGATGAAGGTGAAGGTCACAGTATCAACTTTCACTATTATATACCAGAGAAAGATGAAGGTGAAGGTCAAAGAAGCAACTTTCACTATTATATACCAGAGAAGGATGAAGGTAAAGGTCACAGTATCCACTATCACTATTATATACCAGAGAAGGATGAAGGTGAAGGTCACAGTATCAACTTTCACCATTATATACCAGAGAAGGATGAAGGTGAAGGTCACAGTATGAACTTTCACTATTATATACCAGAGAAGGATGAAGGTGAAGGTCACAGTATAAACTTTCAGTATTACATACCAGAGAAGGATGAAGGTGAAGGTCACAGTATCCACTATCACTATTATATACCAGAGAAGGATGAAGGTGAAGGTAACAGTATCAATTTTCAGTATTACATACCAGAGAAGGATGAAGGTGAAGGTCACAGTATCAACTTTCAGTATTATATACCAGTGAAGGATGAAGGTGAAGGTCACAGTATCCACTATCACTATTACATACCAGAGAAGGGTGAAGGTCACAGTAGCAACTTTCTAGGAGTAATACTTTGACAACAGATAAAGGTGAATCCTGTATACTTGTGATCTCAGAGTAATACTTTGACAACAGATAAAGGTGAATCCTGTCTACTTGTGATCTCAGAGTAATACTTTGACAACAGATAAAGGTGAATCCTGTCTACTTGTGATCTCGGAGTAATACTTTGACAACAGATAAAGGTGAATCCTGTCTACTTGTGGTCTTGGAGTAATACTTTGACAACAGATAAAGGTGAATCCTGTATACTTGTGATCTCGGAGTAATACTTTGACAACAGATAAAGGTGAATCCTGTATACTTGTGATCTCGGAGTAATACTTTGATAAATTTGATAAAGGTTAATCGTGCAGCATGAACAGTAGAACTAATCTGCTTTGATTGCAGTGTAGCTTGTTTACTAATTACTTCAAAACACAGGTACCACTGTCTATCAGCCTTTAGTGCCTGCAGTCAGTTTTATTGTCTGAAACCAATTAAATAGCTTACCATGAGCCTTTGATTTTGTCACAAGAAAATCCAAGGGTGTAGAAAAGATATGTATTATATCTAGAGTGCAACCTTTGAATTTTAAATATGGTTGAATGTCATATATATATATGTCGTCACTGGTTCAGAAACACAGATGAAAGTTAAAGTGAAACAGTCATAATACAATTAATACTGTTCATACACACGTGGGGGTCTGAGAAGTGTCCTAGGTTGATAATTGGTTGCCTCCTATGATCATGAAGTGGGATTAAGCAGATCTGTTCTTCCCCAACCTGCACGAGTTGTTTGGTAGTGTTAGGAGACCCGCTAAATTATCACAAGTTGTTTGGTAGTGTGAGGAGACCAGCTATTTTGTCACAAATTGTTTGGTAGTGTGAGGAGACCAGCTATTTTGTTATACTTGTACCATAATGGCTTAATTCTCACAATTTGAAGCTAAGAACAGAGGAGTTTGTAAACAATTTCTTAACTGAAAGACCTGGAGAATTTGTTTGTAAATCAAGTTGCAATTAATCATTTATTGACATAAAGGATGAAGTGTCCACTTGTTTATTATCACCTCCTTATATAGCTATCTATATGTTGGGGCAGCTTTTATCCTCTTATCATTTTTTCGTTTTCATTATAAAATCATGCAGTTTTACTTAATCTCTTGACAAGATAATTTATTAAATCAGCATTTAGCTAATTGAGATGAAAGGGGATAAAATAAATCAATTTTAATGAGCATGAGAAATGGTCTTCAAAAAGTGTGGAGAAGATGTGCATTGATTAGGTTGCCTTACAAGCGTCAGCTGTAGGGAATTTCCCTTTAGCTCGGCAGTAGAGCATCGGGCTGGAGAGCCAAGGGTCGTGGGTTCGAGCCCCAGCCCCACCGATTGCACTATCTTTATCACTATTCCTCTTCATACTACACAATGATGGCGTTTCATTATCTACTCCTGAAGATCTTTTTAATAGGTGTGGTAATGGGATTTATCAAAATCCACCTTATGTGTATAGGACGAACATGTGACCAAAATGAATATCTGCAATAGAGTGTCTCAATTCACACATAGATCTGCCTGACAGTAAAGAAACTTAATACATATACTTTCAGATATGCAGATACCAGATTTTCGTGTTACGCAGAATTATACCTCATTGGCAGAGAAATCAGTGCGATCTAATTACACTTCAGTATGCCCAGAGACGTAAATAATAATAATAATAATATTCAGGTAAAAGGCAAATAATGCATGTATATCACATTTTGCAGATTGGCCATCAATATATATACTATTACAGAGGTTATTTATAAGTTATTTATGCCATAAAACTAGGAATCAGTCAGGTGTTAAAACTGGATTGGATTAGATTAATTTAGGCCTTTACCTGGGATGATTCCAATGGGATCACTTAGATCGTAATAAATCAATTCAATTCATAAAATAGTTACATAAGTATATAGTATATATTGATAATTTGATGAGACTCTAAGACACTTCTTTCATAAAAATAGATATAAAATGTTACATGTGCCATAGGCTATAATCAATAAAATAATGCTGGTAATTGAATGATATAAAATATGAAGTAAAAAACATATATTCAAATTTTAACAATTAAAGATATATAGTATTAACATCAAATGTTACTTGCCAAAGGGCTGGTGGTTGGGCCAATCCCCACTGACCAAACTCTCAGACATTTACCGGTATATACGGTAACTAAAAAAAATTTTGAATAAATAGGATAGTAACAAGTGTATCCCGTTTGGAATAGTTAAAATTTGATACAGACGATACATTTAAACCAATTGAATTTTATTAAAATCTGTTTGCTTCCTGCAGAAAAGGGCTGTTGGTGGTTGGGCCAGTTCCTATACCGACCAAACTCTCTTACTGCGTAAAGTTATAGCACGGAATTAGATTAGATTGTTATCCAAGTCTGTGGTAATAGTAATTATTACACATTATAGTATGACACAACATAAATTGGGATGTAAGTAGGATTTAAGTCAGAAGTAAATAATGCCTTTGAATAATTCAATTAACAAATTTTAACAAGTTTTATCTAAATTAATTGCTACCAGGTACTTGCAGAAGAGGGCTGGTGGTTGGGCCAATCGCTACCGACCAAACTCTCAGACTGCATATACTATAATGTTGTTATAACAGTGTTTATAATTTACTGGATGATCTGCCTGGTGATTATTGCTTTATACCCATACGTGCTGTAACAATAATTACCTTACCGTGTAGATCAATTCAGTTATTGTTTTGCAATCAATTGATACAACAACGTGCGATGATTTATTTATGAATCATTCCCTAGGAATGTCATGTCCGCCCCAAGCCAACATATCACACCTGGCGGCAGACATCAAAGGTGTCGCTCTTGTCAATAGTATATGACGTCACAACCACTCACCGACGCTTCATTTCCTGTTCAACATGGCCGCTTTCCACTACAACTATGCGATTGTTAGCCGTATTCCCGACAGTTTTCAGGACATCCAGGTGCAGCAGGCAGATGCAGACCTTATCGACATTGAAAAGGCACGCGAGGAACATCAAGAATTCATTAAGACCCTGAAAAAATGCGATGTGCGCGTGATTGAGTTGGCATCGGACGAGGCGTACCCCGAATGTGCTTTCCTTGAAGATTGTGCACTGGCCATAGGAGGGGTTGCTCTTATCCTTAGACCTTTCTCCAAAACCCGACACGGAGAGGTAGGTCTTGTTTAATCATGGATTCGGCATCTATAGCTTTTTCTACATTTAACGGCCTGTCATGGTTAGCTTCATTTGCAACGTTAGAACTGTACACTTCTTATATAATTAGCAGGTCCAGTACACTTGCCGATTGAGCTATATAGCTGTAAAGACCTATAATAGCTCTATTGACCTATCTGAAATAGGTCTTTTGAGCTATTTTCAAGTGATTTTCTTTTTTAAGGAAAACGGAACGAAGTCGCATTTAAAAGAAGATTGTATCATTAAGTTGATAACAAAAGACATTAAATATAAGTATTCTTTTTAAAAAGAAATGATGTGAAGAAATCGGAAATTTTACATTTATGAAGTAGTCAACATTACCATTAACCTTATTGTTTTATGCGACTTTGCTTTAATTTAATGAAATTTGAAATCTGAGAAAATATAGCTCAATACAGCTATAATTTATAGGTGTGTATAGCTATATAGGTCTTTATAGCTATATAGCTCAATCGGCAGAGTGTACTGGACCTGATTAGGACAGTAAAGGATCAATTTGGATAAAAGCGCTGTCGACGATTTTTTCATAGCCTAGTTTCATAAATCACTATATTTTGAGAAGGTATAGCCTACATCTACTAAAAAGTAAGGCCAAATACAAATATATGTGTGTTTCCTGTTTCGGCTCCAAAAAAATAGGGTAGGTAGGAAAACATTCTATATTATTTTTTCATTTTTTCCTAGTGAAGAAAATTTCCTGATTACCTATGTTAAAAATACTGTTTTAAAGAATGAATGGCACCAAATTGAAAAGTTCTTATTCATGTAAAATTAATACACAAATTAAAAAATCCCTGCATTTATAGTTTTTGCGTTGAGCAGGCCCAAACAACACATTGAAGTAAATTATGGAATAACCAACTTAATTTTCATGAGTGCTGCCACCAGTGTTACATTTCTAAACTATCCCTAGCTACTTGCTGCTGGACACAACAGGACACTAGATTTTAGCCGTCCAAACTCCACTGATGGTCACCAGTGTAACATTCTCTTTTCTGTTACTGATGCTTTCTGTTCTCAATTTCCACTGGCACCAGATCAAATTAAATGAACAACAAACTTAAGTACATTTATATTCACACTATATTTTAATTCGTCATAAAAAATGCATTTCTTCACTATTGTAAACTAAATCTGTCAACTCCAAACTTATTTCCAACTTTAAACTGTTAATCTACACAGATCTAGAAACTTATTACAGATAAAGCTACTATTATTACAAACTTCCTAATTCTCACTTTAACTCTAACTTTCTAACTCTCCTCTATATATCTCTAGATCTCTCAATTCTGTCTCCCTAACTCAATTACCTCCTTTGTCAAGACTCCTTTCCTCAACTCCCCAACCCAAATCTTTTCTCCTCCTTTGACTCCTAAGCTGGACTACCGCACTATCTATCCCTTAGGAATTACATTAAAATTGTTGATGTTGCGGAAATCCTGCTAAAACTCGACCCCATATGACTATAAGTTGAACTGGCCATAAGTCCTGCTAAATGTGATTCCTTCGGTCAGCATCCAAGACTGGACTCAATGTACTTATATTGGATTGATAAAATCACAAGCGCCAAATATTCCGACTCTCTGTACATCTTCCACTGTTCTGTCAAATTCTATAATTAAATTATATAAACTTGAATATTAAGTTGCAATCTCAATAGATACAAAAGTCAATTTTCCATTGCAACACATGTACATCAGCAATGCTTGACATATACCAGGTAGTTTACCAAGCCCTTTCACTTGCTTCACACTGACCAAAGGTATCAAATAAAGGCCTAGTCACAGTTTTGTTTAAGGGCCATTATATTAATCATAAACATAAATTGGAGTGTGTGTAATTTTGTCTGTCACTCATCACATATTCACAAGGTCCACATCACAAATAAATGGGAAAATTGTACATCTTTTAATAGTGTAACTGGAAGGCATTAAGTTGGATTTTTTTTGCATTTGCTGTGGGCCACTAGGGATCAAATCCATAACCTCAGACTTTCTAGTCAGACGCTCAACTGCTGAGCTAGACAGAAAATCCCCTCTAGCCAACGACACTAGACGACTTCAGACATTATGTACAATTTACAGATCCCTTGCGCTACTCTACCCATTTTCAAAGTCAACCCCAATCCAGGTTCTTCTGCTCCCTGCCAGTTGCAAGGGTTCTCTACTTCTTGGACAAGGAGGGTCAACAACACCAGTTTGTAATTGGAAGAAAGTAGTGAAAAGAATACATGATTTCCCTGGGTGTTGAGCCGGCCAACCCAGATTTGCTAGTCATTCTCTGCACCATTGAGCTAAAGAGAAATTCCCTCTAGCCGAAGCTTCAGGTAGTAAGGCAACTCGGATACTGTGTACAATGTGTACATACTTTACCATTGATTTTCTAATGTCACATGGTCATGTGAAGCTTAAGCCTCTTGTGTGAAAGTGACAGCAGTAAATTTAACCAATTTTCATTAAGTGTATATAAAATGCACCTAAAATAACCAGTCAACGAGATGGGAGTCAGATCATCAGTACTAGTGTCAACTTGTGACATGGACAGATAATTACTCAAATACTTCAGCACTTCACAGGTCCTGGCAATGCCATACAGATAAAATAGAGATCATCAGAGCTTTTGTCACATTCCATTGTGTATCCCCCTTTCCACTGATTTAGAAAGCCATTTTCATCAATGTCATCTATTTCTAATTTATTCATCCTCCAGATTTTGTTTTAAGGAAAATGTAATCAGGATCAATATTTAAACTTCAAGAGCCTTCATCCATTCTAGTGCATGTAAATAATATGATCATCGAAACTCCAGATCCCTACGTATACACATCATATTGGTCCAAACATTTACTCTACATACATGTTTGACCAAACATTGGTTGTAAATTACTTTAATGAGCTCTTTTTGACCACTTAAGTTGTAAGTGACTTTAATGAGCTCTATTTGCCACATAGGTTGTAAGTGACTTTAATGAGCTCTATTTGACCACATAGGTTGTAAGTGACTGTAATGAGCTCTATTTGACCACATATGTTATAAGTGACTTTAATGAGCTCAGCCTCTATTTGACCACATATGTTGTAAGTGACTTTAATAAGCTCTATTTGACCATATAGGTTGCTGGAGTCCGGAAGCTGCTACAGGACCTCAATCTTCATGTGTTTGAGATCAAAGACCCTGACGCATTTGTTAATGGAGGCGACGTCTTCTTCACCGGTGAGTACCCAGACAAGGCATACACAGTGTAGTTACAGGCGTCAGGATGTAACAGCTGCTCCTTCAGTCTAACATGGCACAGCAAACACCTGCTGTTTTACATGTCTTGAGGCAAACTTTTGATAAACACCAGTATATGCCTACATGTACAATAAGGTTTTTAGGTGTGTAAATCCTGATGGTCTAAATCCTAGGAACCAGGCAGTATCCAGTGTCTATTTTCTTGACTCTACTTTTAAGCATGAATCCCCCATTGTCTAGGCCTGACACACCACTTCCAAGCATGTATACCTGACAATCAAGGTACTCTATGCCAGGCATGTATCCCCCATGGTCTAGGTCGACATGCAAGACATGTATCCCCAACCCTCAACGCCCTGTAAAACAAGGCTTGTACGCAAACCAGGTGGTATCCATTTTCTTGGACCTACACTCCACTTTCAAAAGCAATCTCCCTGCTGTCTAGGTCCTACTCGCCAAACACCATATTGCAAGTCAAGGTCGACATCCTAAATATTGGACATATGTCCCACCCTGCCTAGGCCCTAATCTCCAGACATTACCTTTACACCCCCAGCCATCTAGGTCAAGGTCCCACATAATGGACATATGTCCCACCCTGCCAGGCCCTACTCACCAGCAGACATTACCTGTACATCCCCAGCCATTTAGGTCAAGGTCCCACATAATGGACATATGTCTCACCCGGCCTAGGCCCTAATCTCCAGACATTACCTTTACACCCCAAGCCATCTAGGTCAAGGTCCCACATAATGGACATATGTCCCACCCTGCCAGGCCCTACTCACCAGCAGACATTACCTGTACATCCCCAGCCATTTAGGTCAAGGTCCCACATAATGGACATATGTCCCATCCTGCCTAGGCCCTAATCTCCAGACATTACCTTTACACCCCCAGCCATCTAGGTCAAGGTCCCACATATTGGACATATGTCCCACCCTGCCTAGGCCCTACTCACCAGACATTACCTTTACATCCTCAGCCATCTAGGTCAAGGTTCCACATAATGGACATATGTCCCACCCTGCCTAGGCCCTACTCACCAGGCATTACCTTTACATCCTCAGCCATCTAGGTCAAGGTCCCACATAATGGACATATGTCTCACCCGGCCTAGGCCCTAATCTCCAGACATTACCTTTACACCCCCAGCCATCTAGGTCAAGGTTCCACATAATGGACATATGTCCCACCCTGCCTAGGCCCTATATATAGCTACTCACAAGACATTACCTTTACACCCCCAGCCATCTAGGTCAAGGTCCCACCTATTGGACATATGTCCCACCCTGCCTAGGCCCTATATATAGCTACTCACAAGACATTACCTTTACACCCCCAGCCATCTAGGTCAAGGTCCCACATACTGGACATATGTCCCACCCTGCCTAGGCCCTATATATAGCTACTCACCAAACATTACCTTTACACCCCCAGCCATCTAGGTCAAGGTCCCACATACTGGACATATGTCCCACCCTGCCTAGGCCCTATATATAGCTACTCACCAGACATTACCTTTACCCCCCCAGCCATCTAGGTCAAGGTCCCACATACTGGACATATGTCCCACCCTGTCTAGGCCCTATTACCTGAGATTTTGTTTCAATTTCAATAACCATTTTGATGTGAATGTAATGAGTGCATTATCCTATTTCAGAATGTTTTGCTATTGTAAGGAACATATTACACACCATCCTGTTAAAATTCTGAATCCACATAATTTTGCTGTTTAATATTCAGTGTGTGTACTAAATGAGTCATAAATGTGAGAATCACAGATGTATGTGACAATTCCCAATTTTCTGCCTGAAATATACCGTTGATTGTTCCTAATGCAGCAACATACACAGCTGATAAGATTTGTCCTTAAATGTCATCTGTTATATAATCTTTACTGAACACATCGGGGAGTTAACTCCTCCACCACGTCCAGCTATAGTTTGTATCATCATACCAGTAGCTTTTATTGAGGAAAACCATTTATTCCTCCATTCCTCCATCCACCCATCCACTCACTCATGGTATCAATGTATGTAAGCAATGTCCACTTCTTGAGATGCATCTTCATGGTTAGAAATATAGTGCCAGGGACCATGATTTGGGGGGGGGGAATGGTCACTGAGAAATTCCTACAAGACATTAAACACAGGTTTAATTTCAACACAAGACAATACCACAAGTTGTAATATTATATATAAGTAAAACCATCTGAGTTTTTCTCGCGATTGACTTTTTCCAATTCACAATCACCCTTATATTATTTGAAGCCTCTTTAATTGAAAAATGAGCAAGAGGCACCACATCAGAGTTCCAAGTGACGGCCACAGATACAACAATGGTGGCTCATCTTTACGGTTGTTATTGTTCTGTTCTGTGTAATAAAGTAATGCCTTTTTGGTAGGTAAACACACCTTTTTTCCCCTTGGTTAATCAGGATTCAATCATCAGACTAGACCCATGTGGAAGGTATTTATCTTGGGGAAACAAACAACATACTCTTCCCTACACAGAGAGGAATAACTGTACATACACACAGTGATTATGATGTTACAACAGATTGCAGATACATATCTTTACACAAAACACATGTTAACACTGATACAGGTACAGACAACAGGTATACCCAGGTAATGGGTCAACCAAGCCATTACTGACTGGATACTGTACAACCACACCAACATAACTCCACTAAAGGTTTGTCGTCTGTCAGATCTCGGTACCACTCCTGTCTGTCAGGATCATGTTTATCAGACTCCGGTGTGCAGTGATATAGATTGTTTTAATGTTAAGACTACAACACATGTGTAAGCTTTACGATAAAAGGTGAAGGTAGAGCAGACACCACATCCAACCTGGTATGTTCATGTAGTGGTGATAATGAACATGGTGAGACTGACGGCAATAGTAGTCAGGACGAAGAACAGACAGAAGAAGATCAGGTCTAGGACCGAGACGAAATCTCCCCAATTCAGCACTTCACCTTCAGAGGAGACCGCAGCCAAAACTTGCCCTGTTTTCATTTGTTCACACCCAATGTTGGACGTCAAATCTACTGTAGGTCTCGTCTCGGTACAATTGCAATGAGTGCTTGGTTTTGATGTAAGCATTCTTTTTAGCTGTGTGACCCCGAGATCATTGTGCATGTCTTCTATTTGACCCGGTGCTAGAGGGCTCGAGGTTGGGTGTAGAGAGTGAGAGGTTGGGTGCAGTAATACATCATCAGCATGTGGATTTACCTTGGCTGGCCCAAATTTTACCCCAAAACAAGCTTGCGCCCTCCTTGTGAATCGTATAAGGCGCTGAGCACACAGAGGTGCAGCCTCACTATGTAGACGATTGTGAAGACGAACCTGGACCACTGTTACCATGACAATAAGTGTTCCCAAAGACAGTTGGGTCAGTAAGTAGGTACTCAGGTAGGACATTGTCTGGGAATTGACTGGAAGAGAGTTACTCACTATGGTGAGGAAGACGGCGAACGACAGGTAGACCATCATGCTGTAGCCGATCTTTTCACCACTGTCAACAGGAATGATGAATGTGAAGATGGCAAGGACAGAGAGGAAGAGGACTGGGCAGATGATGGTGAACCAGTAATACTGTGGTTTCCTCCTCATGTTCAGGGTCACCTCAATCTGATTAACATCAATTTGGCTGGTGGTCCGTCTCACCTGGGTGGTTACCAGGTCCCACAGTCCATTGGGTTGGAAGGACTGGAGCTCCACCTTGTCCAAACCCAGGTCAAATATCATATCCACAGGAGATGTAGTCCATGCCCCAAATATCAATTTGCACGATTGACTGTCAAAGGGGAAATTTACTATATCTACATAGCATTTAGTCTTGAACACCTCATACGGCTTCCAGAAGACAGCCCCATCGTGTCTAATTTTGACTAAGATGACATTGTCTCCAAGTTCCTGAGGTTTTATGAAGCCATTCTGTAGTGTGAGGTCTGGTTTCCACACCTGATTTTGGGTCAGATAGAAATAGTCCATGTCACTGTAGTTATCTGGATTCCAGGTAAGGTATTGGTCAGTCCAAACCAGCTCCAGGAAGCCTGTTGTGGTCAGCTTCTCTTCTACCTCATCCAAATAGTTGATTCCATTCAAGTGAAAAGACACATGTGCAGTTATGGGGACTTGGAGGTCACGTCTTGGAGGAATCGTTCTTTTATAGTCACGTTTGTGGAACAAATCATCCTGTAGGGTTTTGAGATCAGCTCCTGACTGCGACAGGGCACGGTGTAGCTGTGACAGTATTGTTAACACCACAAAAAGGGTACACTCCATGCTAGCTGGACACGGCTTCAGTAATTCACAGTAACTGTGGGTATAACTGTTACTAGCTGGACACGGCTTCAGAAATTCACAGCAACTGTGGGTATAACAGTTATTAGCTGGACACGGCTTCATAAATTCACAGTAACTGTGGGTATATCTGTTACTAGCTGGACACGGCTTCAGAAATTCACAGCAACTGTGGGTATAACAGTTATTAGCTGGACACGGCTTCATAAATTCACAGTAACTGTGGGTACAACTGTTACTAGCTGGACACGGCTTCAATAATTCACAGTAACTGTGGGTATAACAGTTACTAGCTGGACATGGCTTCAGTAATTCACAGTAACCGTGGGTATAACTGTTACTAGCTGGACTCGGCTTTAGTAATTCACAGTAACTGTAAGATATAACTGTTACTAGCTGGACACGGATTCAGTAATTCACAGTAACTGTGGGTTTAACAGTTACTAGCTGGACACGGCTTCAGTGATTCGCAGCAACTGTGGGTATAACTGTTACTTGCTGGACACGGCTTCAGTAATTCACGGCAACTGTGGGTATAACTGTTACTAGCCGGACACGGCTTCAGTAATTCACAGCGACTGTAAGGTATAACTGTTACTAGCACGGCTTCAGTAATTCACAGTAACCGTGGGTATAACTGTTACTAGCTGGACCCGGCTTTAGTAATTCACAGTAACTGTGGGTATACCTGTTCCTAGCTGGACACGGCTTCAGTAATTAACAGCAACTGTAAGGTATAACTGTTATTAGCTGGACACGGCTTCAGTAATTCGCAGCAACTGTAAGGTATAACTGTTATTAGCTGGACACGGCTTCAGTAATTCCCAGTAACTGTGGGTATAACTGTTACTGGCTGGACACGGCTTCAGTAATTCACAACAACTTTAAGGTATAACTGTTACTAGCTGGAGACGGCTTCAGTAATTCACAGCAACTGCAAGGTATAACTGTTACTAGCTGGACACTGCTTCAGGAATTCACAGTAACTGTGGGTATAACCGTTACTAGCTGGACACGGCTTCAGTAACTCACAGCAACTGTAAGGTATAACTGGTACTAGCTGGACACGGCTTCAGTAACTCACAGCAACTGTGGGTATAACTGTGACTTGCTGGACACGGCTTCAGTAATTCACGGCAACTGTGGGTATAACTGTTACTAGTTTGAGATCAGCTCCTGACTGCGACAGGGCACGGTGTAGCTGTGACAGTATTGTTAACACCACAAAAAGGGTACACTCCATGCTAGCCGGACACGGCTTCAGTAATTCACAGCAACTGTGGGTATAACAGTTACTAGCTGGACACGGCTTCATAAATTCACAGTAACTGTGGGTATAACTGTTACTAGCTGGACACGGCTTTAGTAATTCACAGTAACTGTGGGTATAACTGTTACTAGCTGGACACGGCTTCAGTAATTCACAGTAACTGTGGGTATAACTGTTACTAGCTGGACACGGCTTCAGTAATTCACAG
>NW_018407376.1:51747-60677 GCF_002113885.1 Mizuhopecten yessoensis | reverse complement strand
TCACAGCAACTGTAAGGTATAACTGTTACTAGCTGGACACTGCTTCAGTAATTCACAGCAACTGTAAGGTATAACTGTTACTAGCTGGACACTGCTTCAGTAATTCACAGCAACTGTAAGGTATAACTGTTACTAGCTGGACACTGCTTCAGTAATTCACAGCAACTGTGAGGTATAACTGTTACTAGCTGGACGCTGCTTCAGTGGACTTCTGAGTTACTATAAAGTAAGGCTGTTGGTGTCCACTTGTTTCCTTGATACAGTATTTACCCAGGCCGCTACATGTTCATTGATGATCATTATCAGCTACATCACAAACCATTTTGTTGATGATGTGTAGTTGTGGGGCTTGTCCTCAGAGGCCTGTATATAGTGGATCATCAGCTATCCCATTGTTGGGTTTTATTAGGTATCCATGGATCACCAAGGTCTTTTGTCTAGCAAGTGTATGTAGTAATGAGTGTGTTTTAATGTAGGTGTTAGCGAAGTGACCACTTATTAATTTGTTTAATCAATTTTGGGGTGTCAACCTTAGGGAAATCTAGTAATGATCGAAGGCGTTACATGTTGTATGTGTATCTGTGTGATGTTTGTAGTATTCACTGATACTACTGCTGGGGAATCACAGTTAAAACATCACCAGTTTGTTGACCACCAGTATACAAATTGAGATATTAATTTATTATACACAGCTCAGCTAAGGTGTTTACTGGTTGTAATCATTTCTTGTAATGTCCTATGCCTCTGTCAGTGAATTATACGTCCTGTTTAAACAGGATAGCAGATTCCTGTATAAACAGGATAGCAGATTCCTGTTTAAACAGGATAGCAAATTCCTGTGTAAACAGGATAGCAGATTCCTGTTTTAACAGGATAGCAGATTCCTGTTTAAACAGGATAGCAGATTCCTGTATAAACAGGATAGCAGATTCCTGTGTAAACAGGAAAGCAGATTCCTGTGTAAACAGGATAGCAGATCCCTGTATAAACAGGGTAGCAGATTCCTGTGTAAACAGGATAGCAGACTCCTGTATAAACAGGATAGCAGATTCCTGTGGAAACAGGATAGCAGATTCCTGTATAAACAGGATAGCAGGTTCCTGTGTAAACAGGATAGCAGATTCCTGTATAAAGAGGATAGCAGATTCCTGTGTAAACAGGATAGCAGATTCCTGTGTAATCAGGATAGCAGATTCCTGTTTAAACAGGATATCAGATTCCTGTTTAAACAGGATAGCAGATTCCTGTGTAACCAGGATACCAGATTCCTGTGTAAACAGGATAGCAGATTCGTGTATAAACAGGATAGCAGATTCCTGTGTAAGCAGGATAGCAGATTCCTGTATAAACAGGATAGCAGGTTCCTGTGTAAACAGGATAGCAGATTCCTGTATAATCAGGATAGCAGATTCCTGTGTAAACAGGATAGCAGACTCCTGTATAAACAGGATAGCAGATTCCTGTGGAAACAGGATAGCAGATTCCTGTATAAACAGGTTAGCAGATTTCTGTATAAACAGGATAGCAGATTCCTGTATAAACAGCATAGCAGATTCCTGTGTAAACAGGATAGCAGACTCCTGTATAAACAGGATAGCAGATTCCTGTGGAAACAGGATAGCAGATTCCTGTATAAACAGGACAGCAGATTTCTGTATAAACAGGATAGCAGATTCCTGTATAAACAGGACAGCAGATTTCTGTATAAACAGGATAGCAGATTCCTGTATAAACAGGACAGCAGATTTCTGTATAAACAGGATAGCAGATTCCTGTATAAACAGGACAGCAGATTTCTGTATAAACAGGATAGCAGATTCCTTATTAATTTATTATACACAGCTCAGCTAAGGTGTTTACTGGTTGTAATCATTTCTTGTAATGTCCTATGCCTCTGTCAGTGAATTATACGTCATGTTTAAACAGGATAGCAGATTCCTGTATAAATAGGATAGCAGATTCCTGTGTAAACAGGATAGCGGATTCCTGTATAAACAGGATAGCAGATTCCTGCGTAAACAGGATAGCAGATTCCTGTATAAACAGGATAGCAGGTTCCTGTGTAAACAGGATAGCAGATTCCTGTATAAACAGGATAGCAGATTTCTGTATAAACAGGATAGCAGATTCCTGTATAAACAGGATAGCAGATTCCTGTTTAAACAGGATGTATAATTATATACTGTTTTCTATCATCAACTGTTGATGCATTATTACATTAGTATGACAAGACTTTGTGGAATTGTGGAATCTTATTGAATTATAGATACGGTTTATACACTTTTCTTGTTCACATAACTGTATATTCTTGTGATTTATATATTTGTGCATTTATATTGTATTTGTTGCATATATAATGTTTGATTTTGTTAAACTCATTAATGATAACATGATATAATTAAACAAAAATAACAAGTGTAGTTGTTAACATTGGAAGTAACCCTGCTGTTTCCACAGGTAAGGAGATCTTCGTGGGCGTGGGCCCTGACGAGAGGAGTAATGAGAGAGGAGCTAATGCTGTGGCCAACGTGTTCCCAGAGTACCACGTCACACCCATCAAGATGAGGGGCGATGTTCGCCTCAAGTCCCTAGTGTGTATGGCAGGGAGGGACATCATTGCGTGTGGTAGCAGTCCCACGGCCCTCAATGTACTCAATGTAAGTCCTACAGGTTAGCTGTACAAAGTCAGTCCTACAGGTTACCTGTACAAAGTCAGTCCTACAGGTTACCTGTACAAAGTCAGTCCTACAGGTTAGCTGTACAAAGCTTAAAGTCAGTCCTACAGGTTAGCTGTTGTACAAAGTCAGTCCTACAGGTTAGCTGTACAAAGTCAGTCCTATAGGTTAGCTGTTGTACAAAGTCAGTCATACAGGTTAACTGTTGTACAAAGTCAGTCCTACAGGTTAACTATACAAAGTCAGTCCTACAGGTTAGCTGTACAAAGTCAGTCCTATAGGTTAGCTGTTGTACAAAGTCAGTCATACAGGTTAACTGTTGTACAAAGTCAGTCCTACAGGTTAGCTGTACAAAGTCAGTCCTACAGGTAAGTTGTTGTAGTAAGTCAGTCCTACAGGTTCGCTGTTTTACAAAGTCAGTCCTACAGGTAAGTTGTTGTAGTAAGTCAGTCCTACAGGTTAACTATACAAAGTCAGTCCTACAGGTTACCTGGACAAAGTCAGTCCTTCAGGTTAGCTGTTGTACAAAGTCAGTCCTACATGTTAGCTGTTGTACAAAGTCAGTCCTACAGGTTAGCTGTTGTACAAAGACAGTCCTACAGGTTAGCTGTTGTACAAAGTCAGTCCCACAGGTTAACTATACAAAGTCAGTCCTACAGGTTAGCTGTACAAAGTCAGTCCTTCAGGTTAGCTGTACAAAGTCAGTCCTACAGGTTAGCTGTACAAAGTCAGTCCTACAGGTAAGTTGTTGTAGTAAGTCAGTCCTACAGGTTAGCTGCACAAAGTCAGTCCTACAGGTTAGCTGTTGTACAAAGTCATTCCTACAGGTTAGCTGTCGTACAAAGTCAGTCCTACAGGTTAGCTGTTGTACAAAGTCAGTCCTACAGGTAAGTTGTTGTAGTAAGTCAGTCCTACAGGTTAGCTGTACAAAGTCAGTCCTACAGGTTAGCTGTTGTACAAAGTCATTCCTACAGGTTAGCTGTTGTACAAAGTCAGTCCTACAGGTTAACTATACAAAGTCAGTCCTACAGGTTAGTGTCGGTAAAAAGTAAATACAGATATTTGACAACTTAGTCTTAAGTGTTTATAAAGCTTTACATGTATATGCAGTAAAGCTTTCAATAAACCGAATAAGTTAATAGAGCTGTACAGGTCAATACAGATAAATACTTACACAGATATATTTACCATGGATTATTTTAAATATCTGTCGTAATATTTAACTTATCAATTTTGTTGTGAATGGACATGAATAGAATGACATCCCCTGTTACATAAATGTACTCTGTTAACAGCAAATCCGTACTACAGCCCACTACAGTTACAAGATTCTGAAGCTGGACAACGACCGTGCAGCCAACATGTTGTATGTTAATGGGCGCCTGATACACCGCACACGCACGGAAATAGGGGAGAAGTGCTACAGTGTGAGTATACTTAGTTAAACCTGTACACTGTGGTCCATACTATATACAATCAATGTACACAGTGTACCACAGCTAAAACACAGCTGATTACTTACTGAACAAAATATTGACTTGATAATTATACAACTGTCGACTTAAAATACAAATGGTGACTTAAAATATAAAGGTGACTTGTATACAAATGGTGATTTAGTAGACTTAATATTTAATAAGTAACAACGGGGGGGGGGGGTGGTGGATACCAAACGTCCCTGCAAGGAAGTCGGTTCCATAGTGGCGGTAGGGATCCTTTTTTTTTCTTTTTCTTTTTTTGTCGGCACTTAGGATGTAAATCTAACATTACATTTTGTAACGGATTCAGTGGTGTTGTTGCTCATCATTTCTATTTTCATTTAATATTGAATTGATAAAAAAATATTTGTTTTCAAACATATCTTGGAATATGTTCAGTCGACTACTGCTGATTGTAAAGTTCAACATCATCGATAAGTTTGATTTATTATTTTGATTAATGCACAAACCTGACAAGTTTATGTCTTCCTATGAGTCGGATATCAGTCTGATCCAACCAATGTGGAACATGATAAATAGAAACAAGGCTGTCAAACTTATGTTCAATTATGTCTCCCTTTTTTAAAAAGACATTAGTACAGGTTCTTCTGGTTTTTAAAATAACATCTTGTACAGGTGGTTACTTTTGAATCAGCTAAAATATGATGATGTATACATGTGTCACTCACAGGATGTGTGCCCTATAACAATGTATGAGGTCATCCCATCAAGGTGAACTTCAACTCTAGGTCAAAAGTCAAACATGTGCACATTTTCAGTAGATTCTCCTTTGTGTGAAAATAATAATACTGTGAAAAATTGACTGAAGTGATGTCACCAGTACATGTACATCCCGGTATTTGTAGCAAATGTGTTTGATATTTTTACACTTTGTACATACCAACATCATTACACAGCTAAGCCAGCAGCCATGTTGAACAGTACTCAGATGCACTTACATCATTATAGAGCCAAACCAGCAGCCATGTTGTAAATTACTGACACAATTACACTGTCAAACCAGCAGCCATGTTGTAAATTACTGACCCGATTACACTGTCAAACCGGCAGCCATATTGTAATGCACTGACACAATTACACTGTCAAACCAGCAGCCATGTTGTAAATTACTGACACAATTACACTGTCAAACTAGCAGCCATGTTGTAATGCACTCAGGTGCACTGACACAATTTTTACTAGACAGCCAGGCCAGCAGTCATGTTGTACCGCACTGACACTGTTACACAACCAAGCAGTGTTGTATTGCACCTACATCTTTACACCAATGACAATGTTTGTAAGCACTTGAGTTGGTCATGTTTGTACTTAGTATCCTACACTGAACAATTTGTGTGACTTTTACTTTTTACTTTTAATCTGTTTTCTAACTGCTTATAATTATAGGAGGGCTTTGGTTGGTGGTACACTGTGGAAATGGGACAAATTATAATTATAACGACTTTATGGGGTTGTTACAGACCAATGTTGTCCTGATTATGTTCCTAAAAGATTGATGCAAGGAAGGGAAAATTCAGATCTGTACTTCATACTTAATCATTTCTTTTCCATTACAATTTAATTGTATGGGTTAGAAAGAGATGATCGTTATTTGATGATGTGATTCAGAGAAAATTTCTTATCAGGCTGAACACCTACAGTAACAACAAGGGAAATATATCTCAGTTCTGTCAGACTTGTTCATCAGGGGCAGTAACTCCTGCAGTCCTATTAATTTATTGAATGCACATGTGTTTCTACTTTCTGCACGGGTCACTTTGCCAGGAGATACAAGATAAGCTTGACCAGGTCCCACATCATGAAATCAGCTTCGGGGAAATGAGCAAAGCTGGTGGCAGTTTAATCAACAGTGTGCTGTTGGTGTTAAAAATGAAACACCATAAGAGTGTGGTGTCCACTCTCCCCTGATACCCTGTCACGAGGGCCACTTGTCACGAGGGCCAGGTACTCCATCTTCTCCGCATGCTTGTCACTGGCCTTGATACTGTTGTTGACTCTCTGGGAAGTTCTGTTACTCCCATCTCTTATCACTACCTTTGGAATGAAGGTTATTTTAATTTGTTCTGTTTTTGTTTTACTAATCTATGTATTATTTGTTTCATTTTTTGTCTATGTTCACTTGTATATGGAATGGGAATGATCTATCTATTTTGAATTTGTCACGTTATTATTTTACTTCATAGAAGTTCTCACAGTTGGATATTTGGTTTTGAGATGCAGTTTTCCTGTGATGTTTGTCTGCGTACTTGGAGTGTGTGTGACTTCCAGTGTTCCCAATGACTGTTCCATTTACTTCATGTCTAACAGCGTGTTCCCTGTGGAATGCTACACCGGTCACTTCATAAAATGTCTATCTTAAACGACAAGTTATTGGACATGTAGATCAAGGACATGCATGATTTTCTAGGCGTTGTTTGTTCCTGTGGTACTGTAGCCATGGTTACAGTACTTTCCTACAAATTGTTACCATGGTTACACTACCTAGCCCAAAACTGAAGTCACGGTAAGGCAGGGAAACCCCCTTCTGTTACCATGGTAACGCTACATATCACCAGCTTCTGGTGCCTGTGTGACCCAACAAACTGGGATGATATATGCATGTGGAATATTAGTTGATAGGAACAAACATGCTTTAAATTCCAGTACATATAAGAGAACAGGAAAATTATTTTACTAAACATATACCAAGCGTTTTCATAAAGTACAAGATCACTGCTTATTTCTCAATCAAACCACAGGAACTTCCATCATTTTATATTTATTCATTTATTATTTATTATACCCTATGCAACAAAGTGGATGGGGGAGGAGTATACTGGAATCAGCAAGTCTGTTACGAGACACAATATAGTTCAAACTACTCCTCCAAAAATACTGCATTGTCTGTTTTGAGTGATGCTCTGGTGCACAAAACCTTACATGAAGTGGATGTGAATAAAGTGTATAAATATTAGTTACCTCCCCTATTGATTGAGTTGTGCCCCTTGTTCGGGCCAGGTGAGCTTATCCCATGGTGCAGCGTCCGGCGTCCGGCAACTTTTTCCTTTAAAATGCTACTTGTCCTGAATGGCTCAGAGGATTTTGACCAAATTTGGTCAGGAGCATCATTGGCCAAAGGGTTCTCAGTTTTGTATAAACGGAGGGTATAACCCCCCTGGGGGCAGAGGGGCGGGGCCAAATAGGGGAAAAATAGGTAAATCTTTAAAAATCTTCTTCTTCTCAACCAATAGAAGGATTTTGACCAAATTTGTCCTAGAGCATCTTTGGACAAAGGAGACTCAAGTTTGTATAAACGGAGGGTGTGGCCTCTTTGGGGGCAGAGGGGCGGGGCCAAATAGGGGAAGTAGAGGATTTTTTCTCTCCTACTATACAAGTGAAGGGATTTAAACCAAATGCAGTCTGAAGCTTGGTCAGGAGCATCATTGGCCAAAGGGTTCTCAGTTTTGTATAAACGGACGGTATAGCCCCCCCTCGGGGCAGAGGGGCGGGGCTAAATAAGGGGAAAAAAGGTAAATCTTTAAAAATGTTCTTCTTCTCAACCAATTGAAGGATTTTGACCAAATTTGTCCTAGAGCATCTTTGGACAAAGAAGACTCAAGTTTGTATAAACGGAGGGTGTGGCCCCTCTGGGGGCGGAGGGGCGGGGCCCAATAGGGGAAATAGAGGATTTTTTTTCTCCTGCTATACAAGTGAAGGGATTTTAACCAAATGCAGTCTGAAGCATGATTAGGGACAAAAGAATCAATTTTGTATAAACTGAGGTGTGTGGGCCTCCTTCTAAGGGCAGATGGGTGGGGCCCATTAGGGGAAATAGAGGAAAACATCAAATATCCTTCTCCTTTTGTACCGATGAAGGGATTTTGACCAAATTTGGTCTGGAGCATCATTGGCCAAAGGGTTCTCAGTTTTGTATGAACGGAGGGTATGGTCCCCCTGGGGGCAGAGGGACGGGGCCAAATAGGGGAAAATAGGTAAATCTTTAAAAATCTTCTCCTCAACCAATTGAAGGATTTTGACCAAATTTGTCCTAGAGCATCTTTGGACAAAGGAGACTCAAGTTTGTATAAACGGAGGGTGTGGGCCTTCTGGCGGCATAGGAGCGGGGCCCAATAGGGGAAATAGAGGATTTTTTTTCTCCTACTATACAAGTGAAGGGATTTAAACCAAATGCAGTCTGAAGCATGCTTAGGGAGAAAAGAATCAATTTTGTTTAAACTGAGGTGTGTGGATTCCCCTTCTTTGGGGCAGATTAGTGGGGCCCATTAGGGGAAATAGAGGAAAACATTAAAGATCCTTCTCCTTCTGTACCGTTGAAGGGATTTTAACCTAACCAAACTTGTTTTAGAGAATCTTTGGGCAAAGGGAATTGAATATTTATAAATGGAAGATGCAACTTTGTTACTTGTACTCCTTTGATAAACCTGAATGGTACTCAGCAGGTTTTAAATTGAAAAATAAAATACCAGGTGAGCTATTAAGGCCCCTGGGCCTCTTGTTTTTAAATGTTCTTGTGCAGGTGGAGGGTGTTTGTCTGCCATTAAGGCAACAGACTGTTGGTAAATATGAACAGTTATAGTCTGCCATTAAGACAACAGACTGTTGGTAGGTATGAACAGTTGTAGTCTGCCATTAAGGCAACAGACTGTTGGTAGGTATGAACAGTTATAGTCTGCCATTAAGACAACAGACTGTTGGTAGGTATGAACAGTTATAGTCTGCCATTAAGGCAACAGACTGTTGGTAGGTATGAACAGTT
>NW_018407376.1:47672-50505 GCF_002113885.1 Mizuhopecten yessoensis | reverse complement strand
AGCAAGCACCGGTTCATCACGTGACCAGACAACAGTTGTAGGATAGCAAGCACCGGTTCATCACGTGACCAGACAACAGTCGTAGGGAAGCAAGCACCGGTTCATCACGTGACCAGAAAACAGTTGTAGGGTAGCAAGCACCAGTTCATCACGTGACCAGACAACAGTTGTAGGGTAGCAAGCACCAGTTCATCAGGTGACCAGACAACAGTCGTAGGGTGGCAAGCACCGGTTCATCACGTGACCAGACAACAGTCGTAGGGTAGCAAGCACCGGTTCATCACGTGACCAGACAACAGTTTTACGGTAGCACACATTAGCTATAGTTGGTTTGGTAAATTGTCTGGGAAACAGTCGAAATTGATTAATATGCATTTATATAGCGAGTCAGGTAACAATTAATGTTGGTAGGTATGAACAGTTATATAGCGAGCCAGGTAACAATTAATATCGGTAGGTATGAACAGTTATATAGCGAGTCAGGTAACAATTAATATCGGTAGGTATGAACAGTTATATAGCGACTCAGGTAACAATTAATGTTGGTAGGTATGAACAGTTATATAGCGAGTCAGGTAACAATTAATGTCGGTAGGTATGAACAGTTATAGTTTGGTTTTGTCACAAAATGCATGTTTGTCCACTGGAATGCCTGTATGTTACAAAGCATCATGACAACTATTCACCATTTATCACATGATTATCATGTTGTTCCCTTACAGCACTCCATATCACTCACATTTATACAGCAGGTCAGGGTTTCCACGACTAGGGCAGAAATAAAGCATCATCTGGGAAAGGAATCTGGGAAAATGTAGTACAATATTAATGTACAGGAAAATCACAGATGATGAGGAGGATAAATTGTTATGATTGACTTGCATTCATTTGTTGACCAATCTCTGTAGTAAAGGATGAAGAATATATATTATATATATATAAACATTGTGATATATCAGTGTTAATGTTAATAACATGATAACATAAAGTAGGTGATGCTTGTGTCAGACCTATAGCTGATGGGCATGTAGCTATATCATTATATAAGTAGGGAATATAATTTCAGGCCTATAGCTAATGGTTCATAGCTTTATAAGAAGATGATGGTAGTGTTAGGTCTGAAGCTGACATGTTTGTAGATATATAATTATAACAAAGGAATGATATGTTCTACCTCATAGTGTTTACTGATGGTACAGCTAGTGTTGGCCCTATATATAGAGCCAGTTATTTACCTATTTATTGCATTTTTTAAAGTGTATATCAGAAATCATGACATAAAAGTGCAATCTATCACCTATCAAAATGGTAATTTGCACTAGTTAAAAATTTGCAGTTTCTTGGGATTGAAAATACAGGACAGAAAACCAGTCACTGTATATATGTAGTATGTACTATGTAACTAACTGTCCCTGCTGACTATGTACTTCCTAAACAGAAACCCAATCAGTACAATAACCTATATCTATATGTAGTACTATATAACAGTATATCTGTATGTAGTACTATATAACAGTATATCTATATGTGGTACTATGTAACAGCATATCTATATGTAGTACTATATAACAGTATATCTATATGTATTACTATATGTAACAGTATATCTATATGTAGTACTGTATATAACAGTATATCTGTATGTAGTACTATATATAACAGTATATCTGTATGTAGTACTATGTATCAGTATATCTATATGTAGTACTATATAACAGTCTATCTATATGTAGTAATATATATAACAGTATATCTGTATGTAGTACTATGTATCAGTATATCTATATGTAGTACTATATAACAGTATATCCGTATGTAGTACTATGTAACAGTATATCTATATGTAGTACTATATATAACAGTATATCTATATGTAGTACTATATATAACAGTATATCTATATGTAGTACTGTATATAACAGTATATCTGTATGTAGTACTATGTATCAGTATATCTATATGTAGTACTATATAACAGTATATCTATATGTATTACTATATATAACAGTATATCTATATGTAGTACTGTATATAACAGTATATCTGTATGTAGTACTATGTATCAGTATATCTATATGTAGTACTATATAACAGGATATCTATATGTAGTACTATATGTAACAGTATATCTATATGTAGTACTATATATAACAGTATATCTATATGTATTACTATATATAACAGTATATCTATATGTAGTACTATATATAACAGTATATCTATATGTAGTACTATGTAACAGTATATCTATATGTAGTACTATATATAACAGTATATCTATATGTAGTACTGTATATAACAGTATATCTGTATGTAGTACTATATAACAGTATATCTGTATGTAGTAATATATAACAGTATATCTGTATGTAGTACTATATAACAGTATATCTGTATGTAGTAATATATAACAGTATATCTGTATGTAGTACTATGTATCAGTATATCTATATGTAGTACTATATAACAGTATATCTATATGTGGTACTATGTAACAGCATATCTATATGTAGTACTATATGTAACAGTATATCTATATGTAGTACTATATAACAGTATATCTATATGTAGTACTATATAACAGTATATCTATATGTAGTACTATATAACAGTATATCTATATGTAGTACTATATGTAACAGTATATCTATATGTAGTACTGTATATAACAGTATATCTGTATGTAGTACTATATAACAGTATATCTTTATGTAGTACTATATAACAGTATATATGTATGTAGTACTATATAACAGTATATTTGTATGTAGTACTATATAACAGTATATCTATATGTAGTACTATATAACAGTATATCTATATGTAGTACTAT
>NW_018407376.1:37702-47550 GCF_002113885.1 Mizuhopecten yessoensis | reverse complement strand
TATGTAGTACTATGTAACAGTATATCTATATGTAGTACTATATAACAGTATATCTATATGTAGTACTATATAACAGTATATCTATATGTAGTACTATGTAACTGTCCTATATATATATATATATCCTGATTGTACTTTCTATGTTTGTAGGTGCTGGACGAGAAGATAACATATGTTCAACATAAACAGGACATCAGTGAAATAGCCAAGGCACGTGGCACCTTGTCAGGTATGGTCATCTTCATCAGCAAACACTCCCTCCATAAGGAGGTCATCTCCAACATCGGCCCTCATGACCTTACTGCCTACACCGAGGTGTCCAACATGTAACTACATTGATCATTGATTCTATAATGCATTCCTGATGATTGGCTGTGTAAGTCTGCCAGCTGAAACATATATTGTATATATCCTAGGCCTTGGTATCTTAGAAACAAAACCTGCTGCCTGTAACAAACATTGGTAAACATTTATCAACTTTATGATAACAATAAATTCATTTTTACAAAAATTCTATAAATTTTATTGATTTACATTACCAAATTGTATACCAGGTATTTTTCATTTTTAATTGATTCTATGTTTAAATTTTATGTAATATCTAAGATGCCATATATAGTTACTAAATGTCAGTAATAAGTACATTACAGTAGTGTGTCGGGTGTCAGTGTCGAGGTAGAGCAGTCACGAGTGTGTTAAAGTAATAAGTACATTACAGTAGTGTGTCGAGTGTCAGTGTCGAGGTAGAGCAGTCACGAGTGTGTTAAACCTAATTGTTGGTAGAGTATCATGTCTGGTGTATGATGAGTAGCTTAACCATTCTGTTTTGGTGAGGTAGAGTATCGTGTCTGGTGTATGATGAGTAGCTTAACCATTCTGTTTTGGTGAGGTAGAGTATCGTGTCTGGTGTATGATGAGTAGCTTAACCATTCTGTTTTGGTGAGGTAGAGTATCGTGTCTGGTGTATGATGAGTAGCTTAACCATTCTGTTTTGGTGAGGTAGAGTATCGTGTCTGGTGTATGATGAGTAGCTTAACCATTCTGTTTTGGTGAGGTAGAGTATCGTGTCTGGTGTATGATGAGTAGCTTAACCATTCTGTTTTGGTGAGGTAGAGTATCGTGTCTGGTGTATGATGAGTAGCTTAACCATTCTGTTTTGGTGAGGTAGAGTATCGTGTCTGGTGTATGATGAGTAGCTTAACCATTCTGTTTTGGTGAGGTAGAGTATCGTGTCTGGTGTATGATGAGTAGCTTAACCATTCTGTTTTGGTGAGGTAGAGTATCGTGTCTGGTGTATGATGAGTAGCTTAACCATTCTGTTTTGGTGAGGTAGAGTATCGTGTCTGGTGTATGATGAGTAGCTTAACCAATCTGTTTTGGTGAGGTAGAGTAAGCATGTCTGGTGTATGATGAGTAGCTTAACCAATCTGTTTTGGTGAGGTAGAGTATCGTGTCTGGTGTATGATGAGTAGCTTAACCATTCTGTTTTGGTGAGGTAGAGTATCGTGTCTGGTGTATGATGAGTAGCTTAACCATTCTGTTTTGATGATCATATCTAAAACTCCACTGATGTTATGTTTGCATTACTCTGAATTTTGACAATTGTGTACACAGAGACTCTGTAATGTAATTGTACAACGATAAAATTATAACAAACACTTCTTGAAAATGTTGAAAGTCAAATTAATTCAGAAATTGACATCAGAATATGTCTGAGCCCAATTTTTTACCGGGCCAACCCCCTGCTAGCCATGTTAGCTGAAGATAACTTATACCTACTTACACATTATAGTAGATATCTACTTACACATTTTAGTAGATACATCGGTTGTGTCTGGGGTCTACCATAAACAAATCATGTTCGAATATATTTACCTTTTTGCTCAACTTATTTTAACTAATATACTAAGGAGGTTGTTCCTGTTTTAAATCATGATACCCAGTGATAAACAGTTTTATATGTCAGGTGTCCGTGTAAGTCTGTGGCTTGATACACAGTGATAAACAGTTTTATATGTCAGGTGTCAGTGTAAGTCTGTGGCTTGTCCATTGACATTCATACCAGAAATTTAAACACTTCAAAGCAAAATTTTGATGTGGAACTTATCAATGTAAGTTTTCTTTAAAGCCCTATTTATTTGAGCATCGTTTTATCAGAGCTATGTTTACATTGGGGTTGTGATGATCTACAGAGTTGGAGTCAGAAATACACTTTTGGTTAAAGGTGCAATTTGTGTTCTCTCATTGGTAAAGGATCAGGTATATTTACAGAAGGTTTTATAAATATGTAATGATATGTTAACTAATGGTAGCAGACAGTGTTATATTATGTGTGAGCCACATTCACTACAGTCTTATTACCTACGATAGCTCACACTTACAAACACACTTTGATGTTTAAGTTTATCATTTCTGTCAGATCTGTTTGGTGACACATTTAACTAAACATGTTGCCAAAAGCCATAGTTCCCTAAAGAAATAACATTGCTGACCTTATGATCGATTGTCAAATAGAATAGTGTCAGGTTAGCTGTGTGCCAGTTAGTCTAGTGTCAGGGTAGCTGTGTGCCAGTTAGTCTAGTGTCAGGGTAGCTATGTGCCAGTTAGTCTAGTGTCAGGGTAGCTGTGTGCCAGTTAGTCAAGTGTCAGCGTAGCTGTATGCCAGTTAGTCTAGTGTCAGCGTAGCTGTGTGCCAGTTAGTCTAGTGTCAGCCTAGCTGTGTGCCAGTTAGTCTAGGGTCAGCGTAGCTGTGTGCCAGTTAGTATAGTGTCAGCGTAGCTGTGTGCCAGTTAGTCTACTGTCAGGGTAGCTGTGTGCCAGTTAGACTAGTGTCAGGGTAGCTGTGTGCCAGCTAGTCTAGTGTCCGGGTAGCTGTGTGCCAGTTAGTCAAGTGTCAGCGTAGCTGTATGCCAGTTAGTCTAGTGTCAGCTTAGCTGTGTGCCAGTTAGTCTAGGGTCAGCGTAGCTGTGTGCCAGTTAGTCTAATGTCAGGGTAGCTGTGTGCCAGTCAGTCTAGTGTCAGTGTAGCTGTGTGCCAGTTAGTCTACTGTCAGGGTAGCTGTGTGCCAGTTAGTCTAGTGTCAGGGTAGCTGTATTGTGTGCCAGTTAGTCTAGTGTCAGGGTAGCTGTGTGCCAGCTAGTCTAGTGTCAGGGTAGCTGTGTGCCAGTTAGTCTAGTGTCATTGTAAGGTGCTATTACTGATGCAGTCATTTCCTGACTTGTCAATTTCTAACAAACCTATTATGCAAATTTATCATAAGAAAATACTTACAAAATGTATATATTATTGTCAAAATACATTGAGGATGAACTGTATTTTTCATTTCAAGATATCATTGTGTAACGCTTCCGTAGGAAGTCTGGTTGTGTTGTAAACCAATTAAATATTATTTCAGAAGATAATTTTTTTAATCGATATACTTTTACAGGAAGTCTGGTCATATTGTAAACCGATTAAATATTATTTTAAGAGTTTATTTTCTTAAGCAATAATATTTTTTAAACGTTTTTAATAACTTAAGCCTAGCTGATAGGTCAATAGTGCGGTGGGTTTGGTCAGTAGATGACCACCAGCCTGTTGGTTACGGTTGTGTGAGAGTACCTGTGTTATACTGTGTGGGAGTGTACGGTAGAATATCAATAGAGCACTGCGTAGTTAATGGCCTAAACATCATACCTTTATCAGGTGTATCCTTAGTTTTATTATCCTGTTATTTTGTTTTAGACCTATATTCCATGTTTTAATTCGTTCATCCATGATTTTAAGTTTTTACCATAAGTTGACACATTTCCTGTTCTAGCGTTGTATACATGTATTGGCACAAAAAATCAGATCATTGCATTGAGAGAGAAAAGGTACACAATATAGCTATTGAATTTTATTATGAAATGGAATTTTGTCTTTTGAAGTTTATTTTGATCATTCATTACCACTGTCTCTATATCTGGTCTACAGCTCTGGGCCCAGAGCATTGTATAGTGTTATTTGAAACCATGTGTTTTCCTCATTTTAGAGGGCCTTATGCTAAACAGAACCTCTGATACCAATAAACAGTTTGTGATATAAAAACATATGTAATGTATTATTCCTGTGCTGTAAATATTATGACTCATTCATAATAAAATTCAATACATTGATTAGTTGTACTACTGCCAGTAAACCCAATTCCTGGTAATAAACACGTTTTTGGTGATTTCTCCGTGTAGTTGTTATAGCTATGATTGAGATTGTACATTTTTATACGATTATTTAATGCATGATTATATCCGTAGTGATCGCTTGTGTTATATTTCCTGTCTTATTTAAATGCAATATGTATTATATAATAGTTATAGTTGTGAAAGCCCTGCCATGTACAGGGTGCTATGTATGTTGTGGTTGTTTGGGAAGTCTGGGTTAGCATACATGATCACACTGTGTCACAGAATTCCACTACCCCCTGTACTGTATGGTAGATACACCTGCTGTGTGGAGACAACATGCATGCTTCGCTAATAGAATTTGAAAATATAGATACTTTTGTCATGTAAAAGTGTTTTATATTCAATTACTGCATTTTGTAAGTTCTATAATAACTGAACACTGAGGAGGCCGCCTCCTTCTCCATCAGGAATGAATCTCACAACAGAACGGAAGAGCTCGCCAGATATTTATTGGCAAGGTTTTGTAGCCATTTGAGTAACACAGCATAGTATTTTGCCTTTATAACTGTTTTCCTTTTTTCATTTAAATTTTCGTCATTATTGACTCCAAAAAGGAAACCGCTTAATGCTTATTAGAAGTATTATTGGCACATCAATAATGGAAAATCTACTTTTTTACATGATAAATGCAAAATGTTATTTCTATTAATAAAAGGTGGCATTTACAAAACCTATTGGTATTTTGTTGTTATTGTTGTAAGCTCACCTGGTACAAGTACAAGGGTGAGCTTATGTCATGTTTCATGTCATCATCCTTCGTCTGTTGTTTGTCTATTTTTGCATTTAATGACATCCCTTTCCAAGCTGTTGAGCAGAATTTAACAAAAACAATTAAATATAAAGTTTTTAGGTACCTGACCATAGGTCATGGTAACCAATTGTGATAGTCTTTTGTCCGTCGTCGTGCGTTAACTTTTCTTTGTGAACACGATTACTTGAGTAAATGTTAACCGAGTTTGATGAAGCTTTGTATGCAACCATATATCAATAAGATCTCGGACAAGTTCGAAAATGGGAATTATGCGACAGTAACTTACAGAGTTATTGCCCTTTGTAATATTAGTATTGGACCTTGTCAACATGATAACTTGAGTAAATGTTAACCGAGTTTGATGAAACTTTGTATGCAGCCATATATCAATAAGATTCCGGACGAGTTCGAAAATGGGAATTATTCGACAGTAACTTACAGAGTTATTGCCCTTTGTAATAATATTATTGTTTGACCTTGTTAACACGAGAACTTGTGTTAACCGAGTTTGATGAAACTTTGTATACAGCCATATATCAATAAGATCCCGGACGAGTTCGAAAATGGGAATTATTCGACAGTAACTTACAGAGTTAATGCCCTTTGTAATAATATTATTATTGGACCTTGTGAACACGAGAACTTGAGTAAATGTTAACAGAGTTTAATGAAACTTTGAATGCAGCCATATATCAATAAGATCCCGGACTCTAAATGGGAATTATTCGACCGTAACTTACAGAGTTATTGCCCTTTGTAATAATATTATTATTGGATCTTGTGAACATGATAACTTAAGTAATTATCAACCAAGTTTGATGAAACTTTGTATGCGGCCTTATGTCAATAAGATCTCAGATGAGTTGGAAAATGGGAATTATTCGACAGTCACTTACAGTGTTATTGTCCTTTGTAATAATACTATTACACTATTTTGTATTGGACCTTGTGTTCACGATAACTTGAGTAAATATCAACCAACTTTGATGAAACTCTGTATGTAGCCTTATATCAATAAGATCTCAAATGAGTTCGAAACTGGGAATTATTTGACAGTAACTTACAGAGTAATTGCCCTTTGTAATATTATTATTATTGGACCTTGTAAACACGATAACTTGAATAAATGTTGACGAAGTTCAATGAAACTTTGTCCGGTAATTATTTGACGGTAACCTGCATATTGCCCTTTGTCATTATATTTATTATTTGTCCCTGTGATGTTGATTGACATTACACAAGAATAGATGTAAATTCATGTGGTACACCTTTTTTTTCATTCATGACACATTTTTGCTACTAACAAGGTGCTATTAAAATTTTGTGCCTTATTTAATAAATTATTGATTTACGCTTTTACTTGTTTCTTTTAACCAAGAACAGAAGACATACAGTTACCAAAGTTTGTTCAAAACAGACCCCTTGGGTCAAAATTGGAGTCACACCCATTTATTTCAGTTATCGTGGTCACAGGGTCCAACAATAATAGAATTACCAAGGGGAATAACTATGTAAGTTATGGTCAAATTGGTCCGGTATTCAAACTCATCCAAAATAACAAGTTATTGTGTTCTCAAGGAAAAATTAATGGACGATGCAGCAAGGTTACTCGGACCGACGAAAAGTATGAATTGGCCCCTTGATGACAGTCCTAATTTGAATCAGATGTCAGGTCCATGGGCCTCTTGTTTTATTTTACAACAACTATGAAACACGTTTTTTCCACTTATATTACTCACTCTTGTTGACCCGGATGTTAGTGCCTTGGTGAAAGGCAAGTGCCCTATCCACTGCACCACCCATCCACCAAACACAATTAGTGCTAGTGTCCTTAGAATGTGGGGTTCGAAAATTCAACAAAGGGGCTGGCTTCTCTGGAAGCTAGGCTGAAGGACTCTTGTCAAAAGTGCTCCAATAGGCTTATTTGCTTTAAATGGCATTTCCTCCCATACTGGCCATAATTCAACCAATTATTGTTGTAACATGCTTACCCCATGCGAACCGTAGTTTTACAAGTAAAGGGTGTAACCGTCGTGCGGGCTGGCTGGTAGGGTGGAAGGGGTAATATTGACGTATTGGCCTTCAATGACATCTTCTCCCAGTCTAATGTGCAGATATAAACCAAAATGTAATAATAAAAGGTTATCACCAAATCCATGAAAAGGGTAGAGCTGCGATTCCCGAGTGGTTAAGAAGTCGGACTCGGCAATCACCATCCTCGATATCTAGGGGTTACGCTCACATTCGCTCTCTACACCCCTGGAATATGACGGCACGAAGATAGCTGTTTGATTGGTCTCAGTTAAAAAAAAACCTGACCAATCGCTCGACTGATAACTGTCCTTTGAAGATTACAAAGGAGAGACGCAAGACTTCAAAGACTTAACTTTTACCGTTAGGCGACCACCAGATTTTTTGATGTATATCAAAGGATCGAACTAGTCTTCTCGTCTCATCAACAAGATGGCGCACACTGAGCCTTCAATTTTGCTATGACATATTCCAGGGGTATAGAGAGCGAAAGTGAGCGTAACCCTTGGATATCGAGGATGGGTAATCACTTGCCTTCCACAACTGGATGGCGGGTTCGAGGCCTGCATGGGAAAGCCGCCCGGTACTGGCTGCAGGCCGGGGTTTTTTCTTTGGGTACTCTGGCTTTCCTCCACCGCCAGAACCTGGCACGTCCAAGACCATAGCTGTTAATTGGACGTAAAACACAAAGGAGCCATGAAAAGTGCAGAGGCTAATAAACAAAGTAATACGCTATTCCAGAAAGGTCATCCTCGATATGCAGGGGTTACGCTCACTTTCGTTCTCTACACCCCTGGAATATGTCATAGCAAAATTGAAGGCTTAGTGTGCGCCACCTTGTTGATGAGACGAGAAGACTAATTCAATCCTTTGACAAAAGAATCTCGCGGTCACGTAACGGTACAAATTGACAGGCTTTGAAGTCGGGCGTCTCTCCTTTGTAATCTCCAAAGGACAGGTATCAGCCTAGCGATATGTCTTTTTTTTTACCTGATACCAATCAAACAGCTATGTTCGTGCCTTCAATTTTGCTATGACATATGCCAGGGGTGCAGAGAGCGAAAGTGAGCGTAATCCCTGGATATCGAGGATGAGAAAGGTGGGTGAAGATATCAAGTTGATAGTGAGTTTATTCCCGCCGAGACAATGGGATATTAACTCGTTTTCAATTTGACCTACGTGTGACAAATCATTTACGGAAATGAAGTAATGTGGTTGCAACCACGTCTCTACGTTAATATTCCTGGTATATATTAGCTTGAAAACATTTATAAAACATATCTGCTAACGGAAATTTACCATTTTCAAAAAAAAGCTTTATGTGTCCACCCCTTTGGTATCATGTTTTTTGTGTGCATTTCGAACATCATATTCCTCTGTTCGGTGGAAGCGGACCACGACCCAGGCGCCTGTGACATCATTAATAGTATGTTGAAATGTATTGGCACACAAAGGCAAAGTGACACCCCAGGATTGCATTATGATTGATAGCCCGTCTTCGCGTGTGTTACCTCTGGCTGGACATTAAGGTAGCGTACCCCGTCACTGAATTAACATTTCCGAAACGTACATGTAACAATGTCGCTTACATTTTGTATACAAATGAAGGACTCTGTTGTTTAACGTCTTCGAGTGCATGGCAGGGGGATCGAGTCATCGCACCAAATTCTTTGTCGTGACTGAGATAATATATATAACGAATATATTTGTACATGACCTTCAGGAAACCTATATATTTGTACAACTTTCGGGGAACGGATATACTTGTGTAGCGGGGCTATGCCGAATGACTTCCGGTGACCAGGTAGCTCCGTTGGTTAGAGCGTTCGCCTGGAGTTCGGAGGTCCCGGGTTTGATGTCCTATCTGGCCCTTGCACGTGTACACGAACGTGTCGCCCGAATCAATAACAAACTAGCCGCTTACTACATTGAGAATGGACACAATAGTAACTAGGTCAGTGTGACAGGTTTTACCATCATTACAACAAGCTAGCCGCTTACTACATTGAGAATGGACACTATAGTAACTAGGTCAGTGTGACAGATTTTACCATCATTACAACAAACTAGTCGCTTATTACATTGAGAATGGACACAATAGTAACTAGGTCAGTGTGACAGGTTTTACCATCATTACAACAAACTAGCCGCTTACTACATTGAGAATGGATACAATAGTAACTAGGTCAGTGTGACAGGTTTTACCATCATTATCAGCACCTTTGGCGGGAAAGAGAAGTTCCTCCTGAATTTCAACGTTTGGTATAAGATTCTTTAATGTCAGTCATTTTTGTGTCCTCTGTTATTGCCGTGTCATTATATTTGGCGAGTGGATAATAATTATCGTCACCATCGGTATAGATATTGGTGTATGCATTGAGTTTCAAACGTCGCTATTCATGTGTAGAACTGTTCCTCTGAGTATATGTGGCCGATCTGTCCTCACAATTACGGTGAGGACAAAGCTATGTGTCACGTGACTTGGTGTTATGAGGCATACTGACAACCATGTCACAGACAGCTCCAGATTGTTGTCCACGTTCCAAGCTAACACGTTTGTTTTAGACAGGAGATCTAATGATACTCTGGCCGGAGACAAAGCCATCTAGGATTTACCTTACCCGATCTCCGACGATCTTACCTGTATCACAGAACCACACGTCAACAGCGAGGCCCCCAAATGACATGATTAGTGGATTTTGGTTAATTTGCTATTTAAACATCGGTTTATTTAATTATTTGGACTGTAAAAGAATTCTCACCTTTCCCACGAATCGGTTGAGATAACTGATTAAATCTTTGAAGTACGGCAATCAGATCGACAGACTGGTCGGGGGGGGGGGGGGGCTACCACCCATATTTCT
>NW_018407376.1:32076-37634 GCF_002113885.1 Mizuhopecten yessoensis | reverse complement strand
GGGGGGGGGGGGGGGGGGGGGGGGGGGGCTACCACCCATATTTCTGGTGTTTCTGACTTTTATTAGTATTTCATAAAAAAAATCCTTCAGTCTTTCTGCAAACAATAATAGGGCAGCCAAGTAAAGCTATTGATTGATAAAATGTTTTCTCATTGATCATACAAGACCGGGGTCAATAAGTTAGTCCATAGGTAGTTAAAGACAGAAAGTTTAGCTGTACTTTTTAAAACATCGTGAGTCTCCACTGTGTCTGTGAAACATCATGAGTCACCGTTTGTATGTGTGAAACATCGTGAGTCTCTGCTGTGTATGTCTGTTTGTAGAAGGACCACTTAGGTTGAGTAAGACGTGATAAAGTATTTAACTCCTCGCTTTAGCTCGTTATGATAAAGTAAGTGGAGTTAGTAGTTTTCTAGGTGACTATTGGTCAGAAAAAGAGTGGCATAAGTAGAACCTATATAGCCAGTGCGATCTCCCCTGATAGGATAACAGCCGTTACCCTTTTGTCATACTTTGTAATCATCAGTTACATTCTGAAGTTGTTGCCATACAGAAGACATTTTGTATCGAAATCGGTCATTACTGGATAAATCACTTTGGGTAATTAAAGTAAACCTCTACTGACAATCCGTGATGGCTGATAGCATGGCGGTAATTAGTTGTGTTTTATGAGAACCGTTATCTGTTACGACAATCGTTTGGTAGACCGGAACGGTAGTATGTGAGGATACCTACCTACACTAGGGTGGGGTTAAAAGGTCAAGGCCGCAATAATCTCGGTACGATGTGGTCATTCTGGAAGGACTGTAATGTAATGTCGTTCAAAGTTAAAGTATATATAAAACGCACCCTAAACAGGAGTGACCTCAAGGCTGCAAGGGTAGCGAGTCACCTTTTTCCAATAGCGGGTCGACGTGTTTTCGTATATATTCACCATGTTTCCGGATAGTGGGTGAAGATGTTTCCGGTAAGCGGGTCACCATTTTCCTGTTAGCGTGTCGCCATGTTTCTCCAGTACAGCGCGGAGTCACCAGGTTTCCAGATAGCGGGTCACCATTCAGGTTTTCGGTTAGCTGGTCAACCATGACTGTTTCCGGGTCTTGGAACAAAGTTTCCGGTTAGCCGGTCACCAGGTCCAAATAGCGGGTCACCAGGTTTCCGGTGCCCGGTCGTCATTTTCCCGTTAAGCCGGTCGCCATGTTTCCGGTTAGCTGGTATGAATCCCAACAGGTTTCCTGTTGGCCGGTAGCCATCTTTCCGGTTTTCGGTTCGCCATGTTTCCGGGCTGCGAGTGACGCAATGAAAAATGTCCCTTTGTGTTCGAGGACGGAATGCCTAAGATACACAGTCGCTTTGACCTTGCCTCTCGTCTCCTTTTTAAGTTGGGATTGGTGTCTATATACTACTATTTTTTTAAACCTTATAAAACAATAAAAAGAAGCCCCTGCCCAGTAGCTATAGAAAGGAACAGTATGTTTGCCGGGTCTCACCAAACACACCGACTGACAGGTGTTTGTGGACCGGATTATGTTCGGGTTAAGGGTGACTCCCACAGTTTGTCTAATGACAAACAATCTGACAGATTTATGAATAAGAAGAAAACACTGTATAGAGCTTGAATAAACACCGTGTGTTTTAGTATCACGGTGTTTCCTTGTGTAAATTAGTATAACGCCAGGCGTTTGTTTTATATAGATACTACCGAGGACTGCATCCCCCACTGAGGTCCACCGTGACACCAGATTACAGGATAGATTGGTCCTCGTATACATAGACAACGAACCATAATACAGAACCTGGCTCATACGCCACTCACAGGAAATCCTGCACTACCCTTGACTCAAACAAAACTCACAGGAAATCCTGCACTACCCCTGACTCAAACAAAACTCACAGGAAATCCTGCACTACCCCTGACACAAACACCAACCACAGGAAACCCTGCACTACCCCGACCCAAACACCATTCACAGGAAATACTGCACTACCCCTGACTCAAACACCATCCACAGGAAATCCTGCACTACCCCTGACTCAAACACCATTCACAGGAAATACTGCACTACCCCTGACTCAAATACCACTCGCAGGAAATCCTGCACTACCCCTGACTCAAACACCACCCACAGGAAATCCTGCACTACCCCTGACTCAAACACCAATCACAAGAAATCCTGCACTACCCCTGACTCAAACACCACTCACAGGAAATCCTGCACTACCCCTGACACAAACACCACCCACAGGAAATCCTGCACTACCCCTGACTCAAACACCACTCACAGGAAACCCTGCACTACATCTGACTCAAACAAAACTCACAGGAAATCCTGCACTTCCCCTGACACAAACACCACTTTTAAGAAACCTTGCACTACCACTGACTCAAATACCACCCACAGGAAATCCTGCACTACCTCTGACTCAAATACCATTCACAGGAAATACTGCACTACCCCTAACTCAAAACCACTCGCCGAAAATTTTGCACTACATCTGACTCAACCACAACTCACATGAAATTCTGCACTACTCCTGACTCAAACACAACTCGCAGGAAATCCTGCACTACCCCTGACTCAAACACCACTCACAGGAAATCTTGCACTACCCCTAACTCAAAACCACTCGCCGGAAATTTTGCACTACATCTGACTCAACCACAACTCACATGAAATTCTGCACTACTCCTGACTCAAACACAACTCGCAGGAAATCCTGCACTACCCCTGACTCAAACACCACCCACAGGAAATCCTGTACTACCCCTGACTCAAACACCAATCACAAGAAATCCTGCACTACCCCTGACTCAAACACCACTCACAGGAAATCCTGCACTACCCCTGACACAAACACCACCCACAGGAAATCCTGCACTACCCCTGACTCAAACACCACTCACAGGAAACCCTGCACTACATCTGACTCAAACAAAACTCACAGGAAATCCTGCACTTCCCCTGACACAAACACCACTTTCAAGAAACCTTGCACTACCACTGACTCAAATACCACCCACAGGAAATCCTGCACTACCCCTGACTCAAATACCATTCACAGGAAATACTGCACTACCCCTGACTCAAACACAACTTACAGGAAATCTTGCACTACCCCTAACTCAAAACCACTCGCCGAAAATTTTGTACTACATCTGACTCAACCACAACTCACATGAAATTCTGCACTACTCCTGACTCAAACACAACTCGCAGGAAATCCTGCACTATCCCTGGCTCTGGGCCCGTATTCCTGAAACCATTATCATGCTTAAGTATGGATTTTGTACTCGAATCAACTTTCTTGTAACACTTAAATCATGTCAAACGATCAAAAAATGAAATTTAAAATAAATGTTAACAGTGTTCGGCTTTCAGTCTCTTTGAATTTTTACGAAACATTTACTGATTAAGATTTTTTTTATTGATTTATAACTGGAACAAGAAATAAGGTTTGAGCATGAGAATTTTTTCATGAATACGGGCCGAGATCCAACACTAACCGGCCCTGATCAAACCTTTCTCACAAAGAGCTCTTTTTTACGGCCAAATGTGATGTATTGATCTCGACCATTACCAAAACGGCGGTAATTATTTTGTTTTAAATGTCTTTAAGGTATTTGACGATTTAATCCAAATCTCTGACCCTTATTTACATATCATTTAGTGGAGGACATTGGTGTCAGAACGGTTTACCATACCCACGCGTACAGTGTTAGTTCTTGTCTGTGTGGAGGGATGTCGAAATACATATTCATTTATGTATATTTCAGCGTGTTTTTACATGGGGAAATGCGATATTATCTGTTCATTTCAAATAGAAATACGATAACTTATCTTGTGTGTTTGTGTCAAGGGGGGGGGGGGGGGGGGGGGGGGTTCCCATTTAATGTGACATCATACCAATGGCAATACTGCTAACACCACGACCATTTTAACTAAATTCCTTATATTGCCATTCCCTTATTACCACATCCCAAACAAACATAAACATCCCGATCTAACAACAACAGCCCCTCCGATCCTTATACTAACATCACATCCAAATAATGACATCTCACCAAATCGTCACGTACCCTCAGCTCTGCATCCCCTAATTATATAACATCCATCGTGACCATGTCTAGCCTGTAGTAACTCCGTCCTGTAGTTGACGGTATGGTATATAAGAGTTGGTTACTCCGTCCTGTAGTTGACGGTATGGTATATAAGTGTTGGTTACTCCGTCCTGTAGTTGACGGTATGGTATATAAATGTTGGTTACTCCGACCTGTAGTTGACGATATGGTATATAAATGTTGGTTACTCCGACCTGTAGTTGACGGTATGGTATATTAGTGTTGGTTACTCCGTCCTGTAGTTGACGGTATGGTATACAAATGTTGGTTACTTCGTCCTGTAGTTGACGGTATGGTATATAAGAGTTGGTTACTTCGTCCTGTAGTTGACGGTATGGTATACAAATGTCGGTTACTTCGTCCTGTAGTTGACGGTATGGTATATAAGTGTTGGTTACTCCGTCCTGTAGTTGACGATATGATATATAAGTGTTGGTTACTCCGACCTGTAGTTGACGGTACGATGTATAAATGTTGGTTACTCCGACCTGTAGTTGACGGTATGGTATTTAAGAGTTGGTTACTTCGTCCTGTAGTTGACGGTATGGTATATAAGTATTGGTTACTCCGTCCTGTAGTTGAAGATATGGTATATAAGTGTTGGTCACTCCGTCCTGTAGTTGACGGTATGGTATATAAGTGTTGGTCACTCCGTTCTGTAGTTGACGGTATGGTATTTAAGAGTTGGTTACTTCGTACTGTAGTTGACGGTATGGTACATAAGAGTTGGTTACTCCGACCTGTAGTTGACGGTACGATGTATAAATGTTGGTTACTCCGTCCTGCAGTTGATGGTATGGTATATAAGAGTTGCTTACTCAGTCCTGTAGTTGACGGTATAGTATATAAGTGTTGGTCACTCCGTCCTGTCGTTGACGGTATGGTATATAAGAGTTGCTTACTCAGTCCTGTAGTTGACGGTATAGTATATAAGTGTTGGTCACTCCGTCCTGTCGTTGACGGTATGGTATATAAGAGTTCGTTACTCCGTCCTGTAGTTGACGGGATGGTATATTAGTGTTGGTTACTCCGTACTGTAGTTGACGGTATGGTATTTAAGAGTTGGTTACTTCGTACTGTAGTTGACGGTATGGTATTTAAGAGTTGGTTACTTCGTCCTGTAGTTGACAGTATGGTATATAAGTATTGGTTCCTCCGTCCTGTAGTTGAAGAAATGGTATATAAGTGTTGGTCGCTCCGTCCTGTAGTTGACGGTATGGTATATAAGAGTTGGTTACTCAGTCCTGTAGTTGACGGTGTGGTATATAAGTGTTGTTTACTCCGTCCTGTAGTTGACGGTATGGTATATAAGTGTTGGTTACTCCGTCCTATAGTTGACGGTAAGGTATATTAGTGTTGGTTACTCCGTCCTGCAGTTGATGGTATGGTATATTAGTGTTGGTTACTCCGTCCTGTAGTTGACGGTATGGTATATAAG
>NW_018407376.1:26136-26964 GCF_002113885.1 Mizuhopecten yessoensis | reverse complement strand
GTATATAAGTGTTGGTTACTCCGTCCTGTAGTTGACGGTATGGTATATAAGTGTTGGTCACTCCGTCCTGTAGTTGACGGTATGGTATATAAATGTTGGTTACTCCGTCCTGTAGTTGATAGTATGGTATATAATTGTTGGTTACTCCATCCTGTAGTTTACGGTCTGGTATATAAGTGTTGGTCACTCCGTCCTGTAGTTGACGGTTTGATATAT
Organism: Mizuhopecten yessoensis; assembly: GCF_002113885.1. Taxonomy (NCBI): domain Eukaryota; kingdom Metazoa; phylum Mollusca; class Bivalvia; order Pectinida; family Pectinidae; genus Mizuhopecten; species Mizuhopecten yessoensis. The sequence goes on along the minus strand of NW_018407376.1, from coordinate 26,748 downwards.
CAATGTTGGTTACTTCGCCCCGTAGTTGACGATCATTATATCACAAACATGTATACATAATATCATTATTGAAATCAAATCTCAAATTTCTTCGTTATGCTACCCAAACATAGACAACGCCTATACGTATTCAAAGCTGGGCATTTAAATGTCTGTCATATATACAAACGATAAAGCATGTTTCTGTCTGTTGAATCAAAAGACCATTTACCTTAGGGGACAATGCTCGGGCCTTCATTGTGCTCAATCACAACCACATACGATTCACGCGCGTTGGCACGAGACAATGGTCACCTTAACGATGTCTGTCTGACAGTGACAGTCGCGATACCAGTCACAAACACAGATTGCTGTGTTTGTGGTAAAGCTTATTAACGGCGTGTTTAAGGGTATATGGAAGGGACCGCAATGTATGCTGGGAGACATTTCCTTAACGGAACTCAGCACTACTAGTCCAGTCCAATGGATATCCCAAGGACTGAAGATTACTAGTCCAGTGGTATACCTAACGGACACCCCAGGGACTGAAGATTACTAGTCCAGTGGTATACCTAACGGACACCCCAGGGACTGAAGATTACTAGTCCAGTGGTATACCTAACGGACACCCCA
>NW_018407376.1:23591-25515 GCF_002113885.1 Mizuhopecten yessoensis | reverse complement strand
GGACACCCCAGGGACTGAAGATTACTAGTCCAGTGGTATACCTAACGGACACCCCAGGGACTGAAGATTACTAGTCCAGTGGTATACCTAACGGACACCCTAGGGACTGAAGATTACTTGTCCAGTGGTATACCTAACGGGCACCCCAGGGACTGAAGATTACTAGTCCAGTGGTATACCTAACGGACACCCAGGGACTGTTGGTTCACTACTTTTATATTATCTCAGTCAGCGAGAAATGACCAGATCACCAACTGTGATAAAATACTGCTATGACACGTCAACCAGTAAGAAAAAATACGTCTGTAATTTCCTTGCAGGGTGTACGTGAAGGCTATAAATCTGCCAAACAACGTAAGAGGCTTGCCCTGTATCTCAGCTACCCCAAATTACAGTTACCGAGTCGTTTAACTGGTGTAGTTTTTTAGGACATATGTAGCAGGGAGAATCACGAGTGGGTTACAAGGAACGCCTCGGGATACCCATTGTTCTCGGAACTCTTCGGGCCACCCATTACACATAAAGAAATGTTGACGTTCGATATCAACAAACTTTTAAGCGGGTCGTCTTAAATAGAAACATGCCTAGTGTATGTCAATAAAGCATTGCAGATACTCAAAATCCCTGACAATAATAAAAAACGGATGCATACTAAGCTACAAATGACAATGGACCCAGAGCCCTCCAGACCTATAATACCCAATCACCGCCTGGGATTAAGTAGGATTTCAATTTCCTTATATGCCTAAACTAGGAATAACTTTGACTCCAAATATTATTGTCAATTAAATCAAATTGTTTCTCCCCAAGGGCGATGACATTTGTCTTAGTTCTGTTGTCAAATACTTTAATGCAACAATAGTATGTCCAAGTTGGTGACTTAACTATTGATGACGTCAGTGAATACCAATTAAGTAGCTGCTGTTATTTGAAATGAACTCACAAATCCTGCGTTTTACTATCAAATCAGGTTGTCAGTGTATTTCCTTTTTCAGTAAACCAAGAGTTGTGAAGTTAATAGTCAATGGCGATATCTTCAGTAGAATCACAGTAAATGCCATCTGCGTATATTAAGAATGTCTGTAGCTTTCACAAACGATAAGAAAATGATTTCTTACACAAGCCTTATGTATAACGCTATCATGATTTGACCGATTCCTTATTTCTAAAAAAAAAATATAAAAAATATAAAAAAAATCGACCTTGATATAGTTCTGTCACTATTGTGACGGTCTGTGTCGTTTCGTAAGACACCTGTTATAGTTCTGTTACTACTCTGACGGTTTGTGTCGTTTCGTAAGACACCTGTTATAGTTCTGTCACTACTGTGACGGTTTGTGCCGTTTTGTAAGACACTTGTAATAGTTCTGTCTGTCACTTCTGTGACGGTTAGTATCGTTTTGTAAGACACCTGTTATAGTTCTGTCACTACTGTGACGGTTTGTGCCGTTTTGTAAGACACTTGTAATAGTTCTGTCTGTCACTTCTGTGACGGTTAGTATCGTTTTGTAAGACCCCTGTTATAGTTCTGTCACTACTGTGACGGTTTGTGCCGTTTTGTAAGAAACCTGTTATAGTTCTGTCACTACTGTGACGGTTTGTGTCATTTCGTAAGACACCTGTTATAGTTCTGTCACTACTGTGACGGTTTGTGCCGTTTTGTAAGACACCTGTTATAGTTCTATCTGTCACTACTGTGACGGTTTGTGTCGTTTCGTACGACACCTGTTATAGTTCTATCACCTCTGTGACGGCTAGTGCCGTTTTGTAAGACATCTGGTATAGTTCTTCCTGTCATTAATAAAGCGTTACATGTCGAATTGAAAGACATCTTTTAAATAACGTATTGTAAGATACGCGAACTTGTTCCGTCAGAAATTAAATGGATTGTGTCATATTTTGAGACATTTGTCATATATGTAAA
>NW_018407376.1:6804-21241 GCF_002113885.1 Mizuhopecten yessoensis | reverse complement strand
ACGGTGTTTGGTACGTAAGACTCTGTTCAAGTCTGTACGTCACGGGCATACTGTAATGTTGTACGGTATTTGGTACGTAAGACTCTGTTCAAGTCTGTACGTCACGGACATACTGTAAGGTTGTACGGTGTTTGGTACGTAAGACTCGGTTTAAGTCTGTACGTCACGGACATACTGTAAGGTTGTACGGTGTTTGGTACGTAAGACTTTGTTTAAGTCTGTACGTCACGGACATACTGTAAGGTTGTACGGTGTTTGGTACGTAAGACTTTGTTTAAGTCTGTACGTCACGGACATAGTGTAATGTTGTACGGTGTTTGGTACGTGGTACGTAAGACTCTGTTTAAGTCTGTACATCACGGACATACGTTAATGTTGTACGGTGTTTGGTACGTAAGACTCGGTTTAAGTCTGTACGTCACGGACATACTGTAAGGTTGTACGGTGTTTGGTACGTAAGACTCTGTTCAAGTCTGTACGTCAAGGACATACTGTAATGTTGTACGGTGTTTGATACGTAAGACTCTGTTTAAGTCTGTACGTCACGTACATACTGTAATGTTGTACGGTGTTTACTGTAATGTTGTACGGTATTTGGTACGTAAGACTCTGTTAAGTCTGTACGTCACGGACATACTGTAATGGGGTACGGTGTTTGGTACGTAAGACTCTGGTTAAGTCTGTACGTCACGGACATACTGTAAGGTTGTACGGTGTTTGGTACGTAAGACTTTGTTTAAGTCTGTACGTCACGGACATACTGTAAGGTTGTACGGTGTTTGGTACGTAAGACTTTGTTTAAGTCTGTACGTCACGGACATACTGTAAGGTTGTACGGTGTTTGGTACGTAAGACTCTGTTCAAGTCTGTACGTCACGGACATACTGTAATGGTGTAGGGTGTTTGGTACGTAAGACTCTGTTTAAGTATGTACGTCACGGACATACTGTAATGTTGTGCGGTGTTTGGTACGTGAGACTCTGTTTAAGTATGTACGTCACGGACATACTGTAATGGTGTAGGGTGTTTGGTACGTAAGACTCTGTTTAAGTCTGTACCTCACGGACATACTGTAATGGTGTACGGAGTTTGGTACGTAAGACTCTGTTTAAGTCTGTGTCTGTACGTCACGGACATACTGTAATGTTTTACGGTGTTTGGTACGTAAGACTCTGTTAAGTCTGTACGTCACGGACATACTGTAAGGTTGTACGGTGTTTGGTACGTAAGACTCGGTTTAAGTCTGTACGTCACGGACATACTGTAATGTTGTGCGGTGTTTGGTACGTGAGACTCTGTTTAAGTCTGTACGTACGGTGTTTGGTACGTAAGACTCTGTTAAGTCTGTACGTCACGGACATACTGTAAGGTTGTACGGTGTTTGGTACGTAAGACTCGGTTTAAGTCTGTACGTCACGGACATACTGTAAGGTTGTACGGTGTTTGGTACGTAAGACTTTGTTTAAGTCTGTACGTCACGGACATAGTGTAATGTTGTACGGTGTTTGGTACGTAAGCCTCTGTTCAAGTCTGTACGTCACGGGCATACTATAATGTTGTACGGTATTTGGTACGTAAGACTCTGTTCAAGTCTGTACGTCACGGACATACTGTAAGGTTGTACGGTGTTTGGTACGTAAGACTTTGTTTAAGTCTGTACGTCACGGACATAGTGTAATGTTGTACGGTGTTTGGTACGTGGTACGTAAGACTCTGTTTAAGTCTGTACGTCACGGGCATACTGTAATGTTGTAAGGTGTTTGGTACGTAAGACTCTGTTTACGTCTGTACGTCACGGACATACTGTAATGGTGTACGGAGTTTGGTACGTAAGACTCTGTTTAAGTATGTACGTCACGGACATACTGTAATGGTGTACGGTATTTGGTACGTAAGACTCTGTTTAAGTCCCCACGTCACGGACATACTGTAATGTTGTATGCATCACTCTGATCTGACTTTGTGTACGGTGTTTGGTACGTAAGACTCTGTTAAGTCTGTACGTCACGGACATACTGTAATGTTCTGTTTAAGTCTGTACGTCACGGACATACTGTAATGTTGTATGCATCACTCTGATCTGACTTTGTTGCTGAATCATAAAGCTGGATCTGACACACTTGTATTTTCCCATTGTACATTAGCCGCCAGCTCCTTGGATACCAAGTTTTGTCGCAGTGATACGAAACGTCTTAGCTCTCACATTCTGTCAAAAACGGTAAATATGTATTTTTTAATACGACAGCATACGTCTGTTATATGCTTGCTGACAGCATATAAGCCGGCTGGATGACGACAGTGTGTACTTTGTTTTAGCAGCAGCAACCTACACGAGGAGGACCAGACTTACACCACAGGCCACAGTGGGACGGCTTTGTATGTACACATGTCGCCGAGACTTGGCAAGGTACTCGTCCCCTTTAACATAGACATAGTGTGTAGTGTTGGTATCTACCCCACAGTTCGAGCAATCGCCGCCGAGGGTGGACGTGTACACACTCCTAGTGACGCTGTGTCTGATAGCGCCATCGGAGACTGCTTGTTCCTGACGCTGTGTCTGATAGCGCCATCGGAGACTTCTTGTTCCTGACGCTGTGTCTGATAGCGCCAACGGAGACTGCTTGTTCCTGACACTGTGTCTGATGGCGCCATCGGCGACTGCTTGTTCCTGACACTGTGTCTGATAGCGCCATCGGAGCCTGCTTGTTCCTGACACTGTGTCTGATAGAGCCATCGGCGACTGCTTGTTCCTGACACTGTGTCTGATAGCGCCATCGGAGACTGCTTGTTCCTGACGCTGTGTCTGGTAGCGCCACCGGAGACTGCTTGTTTGAGGAGGCTTTGAAGCCTTACTGCCCCTGTTACAGAATAGACGCGGATATATCAGAGTGTCGTTAAACTCTTTGAAAAGTGTTTGACAACAAAAAGTGTCATCGAGGACTTATTTGAACTTTACTCTTCCATAATGGGCGAGTTTCACATTACACACAAATACATCCTCAACAACGATGTGCGGTACATGTATAGCGGCTACCCCATCGCCATGAAGTACCGCGGCAGTGGCGACTATCCCAACTTTGACATGTTGAGGATCAGCAGGGAAAACTCGGATCTAAAGAAAAACATTTTGAAATCTTCTGACTTTAAGACGGATTGTAGATACCTGGTCCCGAAGGCGCCTGCTCTGAGGAACTACTCTCGGCATGCCGTTAACGGTGTGGTAACGAGACTGATGAAGCCGACCATCGCTCGGGTCGGAGTGTCGGACGAAAATATCGATTTGCTACGATGTAAGGTGGATGTGGTTGAGGAAGACAAGTCGGACAAGTACCTTAGTTACCGTAGACTCCCTAAAACACAAGTTGACAATATTGTGGACAGACTATTCGGCCGCAACACTCAGATGAGTGCCATGAAAAGGCGGGAAAAGTTTGACCTAACGCGGGACGGAAAAATGACGCTGTTCCGTGAGGCAAGCATCCCCCTCCCAATGGTTCAGGCGTGATTGTATCGACTATGACAGGTAATGTTTTTTATTTATTCTTTGACATTAAATTATATACTAGTATATATATTTTATACTTGTGTAACAGGAGAGGAAAATTGCACAGCCGGACCGGGATTCGAACCCAGAACCTCCGAACTCTAGACGGACGCTCGTACAAATTGAGCGGCGATCGACCCTGTCCAGTCCCGCTACACTCGCACATTTAATTACTATATTGTGTAAATGACGATTGATGGTAAATCAGACTGTAACATAGTATAAATTGGGGAGAGGTTTGGGGAGGGATAGGGGTAAGGCGATGTCCAAAAGGTCCCAAAGCAAATCGAGGATGACGCGGAACTGTCGCCATAGGAACGCTATTGTCAAGGTCAATTTGGTTAAGTTCAATGGATTGTTCATAAATTACGGCATTAAAGTTGACATCAATTAGCAGAGTCAACAAAATAGCGGCACCTGTCATAACAATCTCACCCGTTACCGGATTACCTCAATATAAGCTACCAGTTAACTCCTACAGTAAATGTAATCTAATAAAGACTTTCACCTCGAAAGTAAAATATTGATTTAGGCAGGAGCGGAGTAATGGCTTCGTATTTGTGTGGATGTAAACAAATTATAGGATTAACAGGCTACATTTGGCAATTAGTTGTCTTGACATGTGCCCTTGTTACTTCTATATGTAAACGTTTTCATATCACAGTGGGGATGAGGTTCGGCATTTATTTATGTTCTCCTTACTATTCAATATAGAAATGTCAACATCCTTTCACGTGCCAATCAGTTCACGATGTTTCTGTAGCCATTTACACCTGTGTCGTGTCCAATAGTTCATGACGGGTCCAGATGTCCACTTAACATGTGTCGTGTCCAACAATTCACGACGTGCCCAGATATCCACTTAACATGTGTCGTGTCCAACAGTTCACGGCGTATCCAGATGTCAACTTAACACCTGTGTCGTGTCCAACAGTTCACGACGGGTCAACTTAACACATGTGCCGTGTCCAACAGTTCACGACGGGTCAACTTAACACCTGTGTCGTGTCTAACAGTTCACGATGGGTCCACTTAACACCTGTGCCGTGTCTAACAGTTCACGACGGGGTCCACTTCACCTGTCCAACAGTTCACGACGGGGTCCACTTAACACCTGTGTCGTGTCCAACAGTTCACGACGTGCCCAGCTGACCATTTACACCTTAGTCGTGTCCATCAGTCCACACATTTTACACGTGTTATGTCCATTAGTCAATGACATGTCAAGATGGTCTGTTTATTTATATATATAACTTTTGTGTTGTGTCCATCAATCACATCATCAGATCATATTTGCGTGATATTCCTTTTTATTTGCATGATATTATATCATTTAAATGTGTCTGATATCTTTGAGACGATCTTGGGAAGGGGTAGTATATTCTAGTCAACATGAAGGGGTAGTATATTCTAGTCAACATGAAGGGGTAGTATATTCTAGTCAACATGAAGGGGTAGTATATTCTGGTCAACATCATGGAGGGATTATATTGTATTGAAGTTCCACGTGAAAGGACAGTCCCTTACGTGCAATTGCAGTCCCTCCCAAGAAAATACAATATGTCCAGGACTGTACAATGCAGCATATGAAAATACATTCCTACCATAAATGGTGAGATTATCAATATTTTTTCTGAAACTAAAGCCGTCTCTGAGGAAGCTGTAACCAGCTTACGGAGTATATGTACCCGATATTTAATAGCTTTGGTTCAGTGTCAATGTCACTGCTTATATCACGGTTTTGATATTCATGCAGGTAAAAACAACAGGTAGTTTGTTAGGTAGGCCATGTGTAGACTCTGGTCGACAGGTTCTTATCTACTCATCGCCTGATCTATCTCACGGCCAGGCTAGAGAGATTATCGATCAGATTAAATACCGTATATTTCATTCCGGGTTTTAATTTATTAATTAAATTCTGATGATAAGGCAGCGATTGTATATTTGTAGTGTGGGAGACTTAACGGAATAAATGTCAGACCACATTACACTCGGTTGGTGATACAAAGTATTATAGCGGCGCCAAAACTGGTCCAGTGTTCAGGAAGAAACGTCGTGTCATTTTGTTGTTTTCATTATAATAGGGGCCCCCCCCCCCCGCATCATAGGGGCTATTCACTTATATGTGACATGACGTGTGTGTTGCTACACTAGTGGTTTTCCTTCCTCTGTGTTACTCCTGTTAGAACATTGTTCTGATTACATACATATACACTATATACATTATACTGTACACCTGAACACTAGGCCAGGTAGCTCACGAGAGCTAATTTATGTGTTTCTTGTTTAAATATGTATGTAATTCTAAATCAAGTTTCCTGTATTTTTTACATTGGTATCAATTTAATACATTTTCCATTTTTGTTTGTATTTTACAGGTGTCTTGCTGGCAGTCTCGCCATCCATTCGTCAATTACGTCACACTGGTCTCCGACAAGAAGACTAGACTACCATACAACCTCCGGAGTAGTAGTTCGGATTATGTACACTCCTATACAAGTCGGGCTTCCGAAATATTTTCTTACATACATAATGGATGAAAGTGACAACTCCTTTCTAAAGAGAGCCAACAAAGGACTAAGAAAAGTGAAAAACTTCAAACAGTAGTAAAATATTGACTTATATTACCCATGAAATATATCTTATTATAGTATATAAGGATGTACGCTTGTACAGGATACATGCTTGTATGTACTGGACGCACGCTTTTATGTACAGGACGCACGCTTGTATGTACAGGACGCGCGCTTGTATGTACAGGACGCACGCTTTTATGTACAGGACGCAAGCTTGTATGTACAGGATACATGCTTGTATGTACAGGACGCACGCTTTTATGTACAGGACGCACGCTTGTATGTACATGACGCACGCTTGGATGTACAGGAATCACGCTTGTATGTACAGGACGCACGCTTGTATGTATAGGACGCACGCTTGTATGTGCAGGATACACGCTTGTATGTACAGGACGCACGCTTGTATGTACAGGAATCACGCTTGTATGTACAGGACGCACGCTTGTATGTACAGAACGCACGCTTGTATGTGCAGGATACACGCTTGTATGTACAGGACGCACGCTTTTATGTACAGGAATCACGCTTGTATGTACAGGACGCACGCGTGTATGTACAGAAAACATGCGTGTATGTTCCGGATACACGCTTGTATGTACAGGACGCACGCTTTTATGTACAGGATACACGCTTGTATGTACAGTACATGACACACGCTTGTATGTTCAGGACGCACGCTTGGATGTACAAGACGCACGCTTTTATGTACAGGACTCACGCTTGTATGTACAGGACGCACGCTTGTATGTACAGAAAACATGCGTGTACGTTCCGGATACACGCTTGTATGTACAGGACGCACGCTTTTATGTACAGGCTACACGCTTGTATGTACAGGACGCACGCTTGTATGTACAAGACGCACGCTTTTATGTACAGGACGCACGCTTGTATGTACAGGATACACGCTTGTATGTACAGTACATGACACACGCTTGTATGTTCAGGACGCACGCTTGTATGTACAGGACGCACGCTTGTATGTACATGACGCACGCATATATGTACAGGAAATACGCTTGTATGTACAGGAATCACGCTTGTATGTACAGGACGCACGCTTGTATGTACAGAAAACATGCGTGTATGTTCCGGAAACACGCTTGTCAGTGCAGCAAACACGTATGTATGTACAGAAAACATGCCTGTATGTTCCGGAACCACGCTTGTATGTACAGGAAATACGCTTGTATGTACAGGAACCACGAATGTATGTACAAGAATCACGCTTGTATGTACAGGACGCACGTTTGTATGTACAGGATACACGCTTGTATGTACAGGACGCACGCTTGTATGTACAGAAAACATGCTTGTATGTTCCGGAAACACGCTTGTATGTACAGGAAACACTAATGTATGTACATGAAATACGCTTGTATGTACAGGAAATACGAATGTTTGTACAAGAATTACGCTTGTAAGTACAGGACACTCGCTTGTATGTACAGGAAACACGATTGTATGTTCCGGAAACATGATTGTATGTTCCGTAAACACGCATGTAGGTTCAGGAAACACGAATGAATGTACATGACACACGATTTTATGTTCAACAAACATGATTGTATGTTCCGGAAACATGCATGTACGTTCAGGAAACACGATTGTATGTACAGGAAACACGATTGTATGTTCAGGAAACATGATTGTATGTACAGGAAACATGATTGTATGTACAGGAAACACGCATGTATGTACACGAATCACGATTGTATGTTCAGAAAACATGATTGTATGTTCCGGAAACATGCATGTATTTACAGGAATCACGCTTGTATGTTCAGGAAACATGATTGTATGTACAGGAAACATGATTGTATGTACAGGAAACACGCATGTATGTACACGAATCACGATTGTATGTTCAGAAAACATGATTGTATGTTCCGGAAAAACACGCATGTATTTTCCGGAAACACGCATGTATGTTCAGGAAACACGAATGTATTTACAGGAATCACGCTTCGATGTTCAGGAAACATGATTGTAAGTGCATGAAGTACGCTTGTATGAATAAAAAGTTCGCTTGTTAATACATGAAATACATCAGAATTACAGGATGTACCATAATGCGTACCTGAAGTACAGTTTTATGTTGAGTACACAGGAATACGTATTGAAGCATGTACAAGTAAATATACAGGAAATACAGCAGATACTCTTGTATGTAGGGATATAAACCTGTATGTACATGGCATAAACTTACATGTACAGGAGTATAACTGTGAACATAGGAGCTACACTTGTAATGTGTTATGCATCATTTGTTATAATGCTAGCGGCATTTTGTAACTTGACATCTTTGCTTGGCTAACACTATCAAACGGTGATTGCGAGAACACGTCACAGACTGGTCGTCCCGTGTATCTGTCTGGGTGTGAAGTTTATCTGTTCTGTCTTCCTTTGTATTATCATCCTGTTTATCTGTCTAGTCGTCCTCTGTATCTGTCATGGCGTGCATTGAATCTGTCTTTGTGCTCTACACACATGTCCGGCCGTATGTTATAGATGCGTATATTAAACCGTAAAACAGTTGCTGTTCAAGGAAGCGCACATGCTTATTGTAATGTCACACATACATCTGTACACTAATGACATAGAAGTAAGTGTGTAAGTATTTATAATGTTTTTATGTATTATACTTGAGAAAAATTCAGAGTATGTCTATGAATATGTGCTTAGTGATTTTTGTATCAACCATATCATCATGTATAAAAACGTTTGTACTTTTCCCCCCCGAGGATTGAATCTGTCAATGAATAACGCCATCTACCGGCGTCAAGAGTCGACTGGTGAAAGTTGTCCTCTACTGATGTTGCTTGTCCATATCCTACTGTTTTGTATTAAATTAAAGTTAATTCCACATTTGACTTAATTGTTTATAACTTATAGTCCGATAAAATATAACAGATTTGCCGTATTGTATTTCCTGTTTACAGTTGTTCAGGACAAAGAAAAACATAAAAATAAGTAAACATATGAATATATGGTAATCAATGACTAATAGATACAATCACTCCCGTGGTAATCAATGATTAATAGATATAATCACTCCCCTGGTAACCAATTATTAATATATACAATCACTCCCCTGGTAACCAATGATTAATGGATACAATCACTCCCCTGGTAACCAATGCCTAATAGATACAGTCACTCCCCTGGTAACCCATCCCTAATAGATACAATCCCTCCCCTGGTAACCAATGACTAATAGATACAGTCACTCAACATGTAACCAATGACTAATAGATACAGTCATTCTCCATGTAACCAATGCCTAATAGATACAGTCATTCTCCTGGTAACCAATGACTAATAGATACAGTCACTCAACATGTAACCAATGACTAATAGATACAATCACTCCCCTGGTAACCAATGACTAATAGATACAATCACTCCCCTGGTAACCAATGACTAATAGATACAATCACTCCCTGGTAACCAATGACTAATAGATACAGTCACTCCCCTGGTAACCAATGACTAATAGATACAATCACTCCCCTGGTAACAACTGATTAATATATACAATCACTAACCTGGTAACCAATGATTAATAGATACGATCACTCCCCTGGTGACCAATGAATACTAGATACAATCATTCCCCTGGTAACCAATGCCTAATAGATACAGTCACTCCCCTGGTAAAAACTGAATTATAAATACAGTCACTCCGCTGGTTACAACTGATTTATAGATACAGTGACTCCCCTGGTAACCAATTATTAATAGATACAATCACTCCCCTTATAGCCAATTATTAATAGATACAATCACTCCCCTTATAGCCAATTATCAATAGATACAATCACTCCCCTTGTAACCAATGATCAATAGATACAATCACTCCCCTTGTAACCAATGATTAATAGATACAATCACTCCCCTGGTAATCAATGATTAATAAAGTAATTCCTATGGTTACCAATAATAAATCAAAACACTCCCTTGGTTACCAATAATAAATCAAGTCACACCCCTGGTAACCAATAATACATCAAGTCACTCCTGTTGGTAACCAATAATATATCAAGTCACTCCTTTGGTAACCAATAATAAATCAAGTCACTCCCATGGTAACCAATAATAAATCAAGTCACTTCCCTGGTTACCAATAATAAATCAAAACACTCCCCTGGTAACCAATAATAAATCAAGTCACTCCCCGGTAACCAACAAAAATCAAGTTACTCCCTTGGTAACCAATAATAAATCAAGTCACTCCCTTTGTTACAAATAATAAATCAAGTCACACCCCTGGTAACCAATAATACATCAAGTCACTCCCGTTGGTAACCAATAATAAATCAAGTCACTCCCCTGGTAACCAACAATAAATCAAGTCACTCCCCTGGTAACCTATTATACATCAAGTCACTCCCCTGGTAACCAATAATAAATCAAGTCACTCCCCTGGTAACCAATGATTGAAAGGTACTATGATTTCCTTAATAATAATAATAAGAAGAAAACATTTTAACAATTCATTTTAATGTTTTACTGTACTAAAACAAACAACGTTAACTAATATAACTAGCTTCATAAAAACTCAAGTTTAAATGGAATGTTTTGTTTATAGATATCCATCCGATATATATATTTGCGTGTATTTATATCACAGAATAACGTTATAGGTTGTATAGGCAGATTAGAACTACACAGTCTGGTGATCAACAGTACTCAGTTTCACCACCCGGGTCTAATAATAGGGTTTTAGACCTATCACCACCCGGGTCTAATAAAAGGGGTTTAAACCTATCATCACCAGTGTCTAATAATAGGGTTTTAGACCTTTCACCACCAGTGTCTAATAATAGGGTTTTAGACCTATTACCACCAGTGTCTAATAATAGGGTTTTAGACCTTTCACCACCAGTGTCTAATAATAGGGTTTTAGACCTTTCACCACCAGTGTCTAATAATAGGGTTTTAGATCTATCACCACCCGGGTCTAATAAAAGGGTTTTAAACCTATCACCACCAGTGTCTAATAATAGGGTTTTAGATCTATCACCACCCGGGTCTAATAAAAGGGTTTTAGACCTATCACCACCCGGGTCTAATAAAAGGGTTTTAAACCTATCATCACCAGTGTCTAATAATAGGGTTTTAGACCTATCACCACCCGGGTCTAATAAAAGGGTTTTAGCCCTATCACCACCAGTGTCTAATAATAGGGTTTTAGACCTATCACCACCAGTGTCGAATAATAGGTTTTAGACCTATCACCACCCGGGTCTAATAATAGGGTTTTAGACCTATCACCACCCGTGTCTGGGAAACCGGGGTCTAATAATAGGGTTTTAGGCCTATCACCACCCGTGTCTGGGAAACCGGGGTCTAATAATAAGGTTTTAGACCTATCACCACCCGTGTCTTGGAAACCGGGGTCTAATAATAAGGTTTTAGACCTATCACCATCCGTGTCTGGGAAACCGGGGTCTAACAATAAGGTTTTAGGGCTATCATCACCCGTGTCTGGGAAACCGGGGTCTTATAACAAGGTTTTAGACCTATCACCACCCGTGTCTGGGAAACCGGGGTCTAATAATAAGGTTTTAGACCTATCACCACCAGTGTCTGCTAGGAAGCAAAGGGAAGTAATTAAAATTTAAACCGTGCAGGCTAAAGGAACAGTTAACGCAGGCCAATGGAGCTCGGAGTTTGCTAAAGGGAAGACTGATGACATCATCTCTATTGGCTCATGACACTGCCGGCGGAGGTCTATCGTCAGTGGACCTTGATCATGCTCGGCTAGACTTCCTTCAGTGGACTGTTCCCGGAATGTTTTGGACTATTGGTATGCCTGCCCCTTCCTGCCTAGATGTCACTGTTTTGTAAGAAGCCTACAACTTTAGACAGACGAAACTTTAGTGATTGGGTTAAGGACTTTAAACTGACAGGGTCTTATAAAGCATATTATTATTATTATAAACTAGCGAAGCTTTGATTGGGTTTAGGAGTTCCTACTAGTCCTGTAGACTGAGGAAGCTTTGATAGGGTTGAGGAGTTCCTACTAGTCCTGTAGACTGAGGAAGCTTTGATAGGGTTGAGGAGTTCCTACTAGTCCTGTAGACTGAGGAAGCTTTGATAGGGTTGAGGAGTTCCTACTAGTCCTGTAGACTGAGGAAGCTTTGATAGGGTTGAGGAGTTCCTACTAGTCCTGTAGACTGAGGAAGCTTTGATAGGGTTGAGGAGTTCCTACTAGTCCTGTAGACTGAGGAAGCTTTGATAGGGTTGAGGAGTTCCTACTAGTCCTGTAGACTGAGGAAGCTTTGATAGGGTTGAGGAGTTCCTACTAGTCCTGTAGACTGAGGAAGCTTTGATAGGGTTGAGGAGTTCCTACTAGTCCTGTAGACTGAGGAAGCTTTGATAGGGTTGAGGAGTTCCTACTAGTCCTGTAGACTGAGGAAGCTTTGATAGGGTTGAGGAGTTCCTACTAGTCCTGTAGACTGAGGAAGCTTTGATAGGGTTGAGGAGTTCCTACTAGTCCTGTAGACTGAGGAAGCTTTGATAGGGTTGAGGAGTTCCTACTAGTCCTGTAGACTGAGGAAGCTTTGATAGGGTTGAGGAGTTCCTACTAGTCCTGTAGACTGAGGAAGCTTTGATAGGGTTGAGGAGTTCCTACTAGTCCTGTAGACTGAGGAAGCTTTGATAGGGTTGAGGAGTTCCTACTAGTCCTGTAGACTGAGGAAGCTTTGATAGGGTTGAGGAGTTCCTACTAGTCCTGTAGACTGAGGAAGCTTTGATAGGGTTGAGGAGTTCCTACTAGTCCTGTAGACTGAGGAAGCTTTGATAGGGTTGAGGAGTTCCTACTAGTCCTGTAGACTGAGGAAGCTTTGATAGGGTTGAGGAGTTCCTACTAGTCCTGTAGACTGAGGAAGCTTTGATAGGGTTGAGGAGTTCCTACTAGTCCTGTAGACTGAGGAAGCTTTGATAGGGTTGAGGAGTTCCTACTAGTCCTGTAGACTGAGGAAGCTTTGATAGGGTTGAGGAGTTCCTACTAGTCCTGTAGACTGAGGAAGCTTTGATAGGGTTGAGGAGTTCCTACTAGTCCTGTAGACTGAGGAAGCTTTGATAGGGTTGAGGAGTTCCTACTAGTCCTGTAGACTGAGGAAGCTTTGATAGGGTTGAGGAGTTCCTACTAGTCCTGTAGACTGAGGAAGCTTTGATAGGGTTGAGGAGTTCCTACTAGTCCTGTAGACTGAGGAAGCTTTGATAGGGTTTAGGAGTTCCTACTAGTCCTGTAGACTGAGGAAGCTTTGATAGGGTTTAGGAGTTCCTACTAGTCCTGTAGACTGAGGAAGCCTTTGGTAGGATTTGGGAGTTGTAGCTGATATATGCGAGTAAGAATTTCCCGGTCCCCAGAGGAAAGGCGAAGTCGGTCACGTATTACCAAGCGACAACACGATGACAGTGAGAATGGCTGGTTCGACAAGTGTCGTATTCTGTCATTGAAGAGTTCGTGCTCTCGTGTTTTCCCAGGTAGATACATCCAGCTTTCGTCGTACAGATACCAGTCACAGCCAACCAGATACTCAGCCGCCTCGATGTAATTATTCCAGACTAGCCAACACAATGGAGAGTTTCTGAATAATCCAGACCTGTAAGGAGATAATGCCACGTCATCAGAGACTGAACAATCCTGACCAGTAGCCTAACCCAGATAATGCCACGTCATCAGAGACTGAACAGACCCGAATAGAACTCAAACAACATCATGTCATCAGGTCCTAATAGAATCTCTCACCTCTTTGGTGATATTTGGAATTTCTCTGAGGGGGATGGGGATTTTTAAGTTGCCAGTGTTTGAAAACTTAAGAATATTTCCCCGATGGTTGAGATTCACAGTATTAACTTACTGGTAAGGATGTACTCTTCTGAGGTTTCAATCACGTTCAAGTCTCGTTTTGATCTGGTGTAACAGGTTTTTGTAATATTAAACAAATTATGATCAAGTTTATTAGCAAACACACATCTGAAAAATATGTCAAAAAATTAGATGCCTGTTGTTTGTAGAACTTTTTTTACAAGAATTCAAAAAAATACCAACCAATTTGGTGGCCATTTTAAAGTTGTGTATTAATGTGTATTTCTTGCGCTTCAAAAAAGGCCAAAATTTCATCTTTTTTGACACTAGATTGATCACTTAAATTGTCATTGTGTCGCCATTTTTAATTGTAGCAGGTTCAATTTTGCTGTACAACTTTATGATGTTTAATATGATAAAATTAATATGCAACAAACTGGAAAACTATACATTATTGATATTTTTGTTAACATATTTAGTGTAACTGAAGCA
>NW_018407376.1:2613-6755 GCF_002113885.1 Mizuhopecten yessoensis | reverse complement strand
AAAAATAACACAAATGATAATGGGACAAAAAAAGAAGCACACAGATCCCCCATTTATGTGGATGTTTTACAACACATTTTCTTTTAATTCGTTAAATATTAAAAAAAGTTTAACAGCAGAACTTTTTATATCAAGCGTTTAATCTGCAAAAAATGGTAAAAAAATGAGTATTTTTTCATTAAAAAATTGGGGGTAAGGGTAACTAAAATCGGATTTCTGAAGTAGAAGAATAAGATTAAGAAATTTTACTTCCATAATTTAAAAGAAAATAATATTTTCATGAATTCTACAAACATTCATACATATCTGATAAAACACTTGGAAGAAATTGTATGAATTTGTTCTGCAAATGGTCAAAACCAAACAAATCACCTAAAATCCCTTGTTGTGTTAAATTGGTACCTTTGACTGATCATAGCACAAAAACGAACACACGGACATATATTTTTTTTTGCATTTTCTACTATGCCATTAACTCCTTTTTCCAAAAATCCATTTAAGAAAAAAAGTTTAACACAGGAAATTTTTGACTTCTCAGAGGTTTACATCCTTAAGGGGTGAATGATTCTTTTCTTTTTCTCTTACCCTGTTCAACCATTGTGTATCATGTGCATAATGTAACGTTACAGATTAATTGCATTGTTGACTTGAAGTTGATGCATTGTTGACGTGACGTCATACAATTGTTGTGAAAAGGGAGAATTTTTTGCTGTTGTACTTGTCCTACCTACCTTCCAATTTTTTTGTTGCTCTGTTTGCCGAGGTCTACTCTGGCGCCCGCCATGACTAGTAGTTTGAGTGTAGAAAGGGAGAAATTATCGAGTGTGGTCTGGAAGACACAGTTGTGGAGGGGCGTGTATCCCTCCTTGTTATACACGTTCAGCTTGGCCCCGCCCTCTATCAGCATGCGCACCACCCCATCACGTGCTTCGCCATCTACGATAGAACATTACATTTGTTTGCTAATAGAAAATGACACACAGCATTATAGCCTTAGGGGTACAATTCATGAGCATACTTCAAATAACAAAAAGGCTCAGGGGACGAAACGTTTCCATAGTAACATATATCGTAGGATTAATAAGGCGTTTTCATCCGCTGTCACATCCCTTAATATGTCTGTTTGATGTGTAAAAACCTTCATATATCAACCTTTATTGATTCTGGATGTCTGTTTATGACATGATGCTTGTTTAAATTTCATTTACCTGTTCGTAACAACATTCATTTGATTGTGAAACCTACATATAACGAACTATGTTTTATTAAGACATGTTAATGAAGACCTCAGTAAGATTCAGATACCTGATTATATCGACCTTCGTTTGATTCTCTGACGCCCGTCTATAACGAGCTATTTGGATTTCGACACCTTTCTATTACGACATTCTGATTGTGACATTTGCTTATAATAATGGACGTTTTTGACGACTTATTATATTAACTTACGTTTGATTGCGCTACCTTAATATAACGAACTTCGTTCCATTATTCATCAATGTTTTTAACAACCTACATTTTATTCTCTGACACCTGTGTAAGACGGTAGCATCCCTTGAAGTCATCACATCTATATCGGCCCCCGCATCCAACAGAAGTCTTACACACTCAGGGTTTCCATGTGAGGCTGCCACCAATAGGGGATGTTCCTGTCTTGATGTGGAAGCGTTTGGGTCGGCCCCAGAGGCCAAGAGAACACGAAGGCTGCGATCCGCCCTTGCCGTGATGGCCCCGATAACCGGGGAAAGTCGACTGTCATTATCGGAGTGGTTGATGTCGGCGCCATGCTCAATTAACGCCAAAGCATTTTCTGGTCTGTTACTGCATGATGCATTCATTAACGGTGTCCAACCTTGCGTTGTTTTGGCGTCAACGTCCGCCCCGGCCGCCAATAGACACCGCGTGAATTTGGGCTCCTCAATATTCGCGGCAAAATATAAAGGAGACTTTCCGGCTGCTGTATTACGGGCGTTGACATCAGCCCCCCGGTCACATAGCAATTGTACTCCATCTAGAAATTTGCACAGGACGGCCATGTGCAGTGGCGTATTGCCTCCCTCCTGTCGGGAGGTCCGGCAATTGAGATTTGCACGCCCGGAATCCACTAATGCCTTCACACAGTCTAACTGTCGGGCTTCTATTGCAAGATGGAGAGGGGTCGCCTGCACTTCGAATGTTTTACTGGAATTAATATGCGCACTTCTGAACAACAGATACTGGACCACATCCACATGTCCAAGTTTAGCGGCAATATGTAACGGATGTTGTCCTAGTTCGTCTGCCGCATGGATGGCCGAGCCTGCCTGGTACAAAAACTTGACCACTTCTACGTTTCCTCCAACACACGCGCAGTGAATCGCACGCTCGTTACGCACATTTGTAAAACGCACATTAGGTTTGGGGTTTGTATTTTGTAATAAAAGTTTCACAATGGTTGGATTTGCCTTCAGGGCAGCTTCACAGAGGGCCTCGTCTATGTCGACCTGGCTACACCCTGCGGACAAGCAACGATTCAACGACTCAACGTCCTCGGCGAGAACGGCCGCAATAATATCACCCGTGACTTCTGCTTCCATCTCCACAAAATCTACGTCGTAACGCTGTGGAAGAAATCGATGTCAAATCAGCTGCGATTGTTGTGGAACTCTCCTGTGCCAGAAAATCGGAACTCCTTGTCTCTTTACATAAGGAACGACGCTCACCAAATATCCGAGTACTGAATAGTTATTGAGCCTCTATTCTAGTCATCGTTACGAGATATATATCACTATATGTTTAAGAGAAGACTTGAGATATAATTAAAGTTTTTTCTCTCTGTACTTATTACGAAATTACGAAAAATTCAAGACTTGAATTAGGAAATGACACTTCATGATCTGCGAACCAAATACGGACTGGTCTCCACGTCTCTCTTTTTTTAACTACGAGTTATCTCGCTTCCTTCGTGCATCCCAACCGGTTTGACTGGTTGCAGGTCTTGAAACACTTTGTCAAGGCTCACATGAAAGCAGCATCAGATTACTAGTTCCGACCTACATATATGTACATTTTATACCATATTTCAAAACGAATTTGGAAATCTGAATAAGGAAAGAAGAAGCTTTGCTATTAGACCTCTGTGCCAAACTCTATCAAAGGCCTTTGAGATGTCACAAAAGACAATACACGTATCTTTCTTTTCTTCCGTATTCAAACAAATATTATGATAAATCTCAATCAGCTCTTGTACTATTTCATTTCCGAATAAATCTGAACAAGGTAGTGGTCACAAATTGTTACAACTTTTCATAACCTTCTCCCGTAAAAGTAAAACGTTGCTTATCGCAGTCAGTTCCACAATTTTTAGTATCTTTATCACTAAACCAATTTATTAAAATAACTTCTGAGAAAAAGATGTTATGACATCGTAATCCACCTAAATAAACAATACCTGGGACTTATATACATGTTGATATAATGTTTTATGTTTAAAATTAGATATTTTTCACGGAATTGGATAAAGTCCGTGGTTATGCATTCATATAACTTGATGTCTTTAAAGACTTAAATTTGTTTAAATAAATTCGACGAGTATTTAGTAAGAGTAGATTTACTTTTCACAATCACGTGTCTTTAGTATATATTGGAACAAATCTATAGTTATACATATTATATACATGTATATCGATAGTTGTTATAACTATGTACGTAAATACGTTTATAACGTTCATTTATCTCCGTTTTCGTCGTCATTGCATAACCAATATATATATATATATATATTTACCTGTAACTGTGATTTAGATTCGGTACCAGTATACACCTCACTAGGGTACCTTCAGGAACTTTGATTGTTAAGTGCCCGGGGGCACAGACCCATGATATTTGCCCGAGTCCAGAATGGAGCCGTACTCCAGATATCAGATTTCTGTTATTTCCTAATTAGTGTCACAAACTCATGGTTATTAAAAGTATATGTATACAGTATCTCTGGGAGTCGAATCAAGTTTGAACACGGAATTAGGCAACAAGTTTTCATGTCATTTAGTATGTTGCTTTGGGATGATCAAATACGTATATATTACGTAATATGTAATATATACGTCTCTGGATTGATGTACAAGAAGCGTAACGTAATTCCTTTTATTTATCTATTTAATTTT
>NW_018407376.1:0-485 GCF_002113885.1 Mizuhopecten yessoensis | reverse complement strand
TCTTGTAAACAGTTTTCTGGTCTGGTCCAAGATCAGATACAAAGTTAAATAGCATACGGTAACTATGTGATAACTGAGACAAAACCAGTGATAATAAGTGCGTTGGGGGCTACTCCAAAGTCAAAAACAAAGGTCAGACTAATACATGACGCGAGTCGCCCTACTGGTAAATCTATAAATAGTTATGTCAAGAGTGACAGTTCGTGTACTTATATGGACCTCCGGGAGGCAGCCAAACATATTTCACCTGGGTGCTATTTAGCCAAAGTGGATTTAGCGTCGGCTTACAGATCAGTAAATATCCACCCATTGAATTACAAAGCAACAGGTTTGAAATATCGTTTCGATGGAAATGACAATCCAACATATATGTATGATACAAAATTGCCTTTTGGGGCATCCAAAAGTCCACAGATTTTTCAAAAACTCAGTAGTGCCGCATGTAGAATATTAAAATGTAAATATGGTTTCACAGCAATTGCCTA
>NW_018407375.1:20923-21579 GCF_002113885.1 Mizuhopecten yessoensis | reverse complement strand
AATTTCCCCTCAGAAAGTTATATAGGTTATTAAGTATGACTTTGTGGTACTACAAAATGGTGAAAAACTTTGAATAACAATTTTATATCTAAAAAGAAGTGTATTTTGAAATTAGAACCCAATCTGTTTTTGCATACTCAATACAAGTTCTTCTATATGCAAAGTGGTCTGTCTTAGTCTGGGTGAAGTGTTGTTATATCAGGTTGTATCGAGTGTTTTCAATAGGCAAGAAAATACTATAAAAAACGAAATTTGGCAAAAACTGGTATTTTCAAATTTCCCTTCAGGAAGTTATTTGGGTTATTAAGTATGACTTTGTTGTACTACAAAATGGTTAAAAATTGGGAAAAACAATTTTATATCAAAAAAGAAGTGTATTTTGAAAATAATTTGAATTTTTCATTAGTTTCATTTCATTAGTTTTCCAAATGCTGGAAAATAATTAAATTCTTCTTAGAAGCAAATCTGTCAATGTTTTTGCATACTCAATACAAGTTCTTTTTGACGCAAAGTCGTCTTTCTTAAACTGGGTGAAATGTTGTTATATCAGGTTTTATCGAGTGTTTTCAAAAAGCCAGAAAATACCGAGAAAAAAAAATTGGCGTAAACTGGTGTTTTCAATGACTTTGTGGTACTACAAAATGGTTAAAAACTGG
>NW_018407375.1:15011-17429 GCF_002113885.1 Mizuhopecten yessoensis | reverse complement strand
ATGTTTTTGCATACTCAATACAAGTTCTTTTGGACGCCAAGTAGTTTTTCTTAAACTCGGTGAAATGTTGTTATATCAGGTTGTATCGGGTGTTTTCAAAAAGCCAGAAAATATCGAAAAAATGAAATTTGGCGTAAACTGGTATTTTCAAATTTCCCCTCAGAAAGTTACTAAGGTTATTAAGTATAACTTTGTGGTACTAGAAATGGTTAAAAACTGGGAATAACAATTTTATATCAAAAAAGAAGTGTATTTTGAAAATAATTTGAATTTCTCAAAATTTCATTAGTTTCATTTCATTAGTTTTCCAAGTGCTAGAAAATAGTTAAATTCTTCTTAGAACCCAATCTGTTTTTGCATACTCAATACAAGTTCTTCTATATGCCAAGTGGTCTGTCTTAATCTGGGTGAAGTGTTCTTATATCAGGTTTTATCGAGTGTTTTCAAAAAGCCAGAAAATATCTAAAAAATAAAATTCGGCATGATCTAGTATTTTCAAATTTCCCCTCAGAAAGTTATTTAGGTTATTAAGTATGACTTTGTGGTAATACAAAATGGTGAAAAACTGTGAATAACAATTTTATATCTAAAAAGAAGTGTATTTTGAAATTAGAACCCAATCTGTTTTTGCATACTCAATACAAGTTCTTCTATATGCCAAGTGATCTGTCTTTATCTAGGTGAAGTGTTGTTATATCAGGTTTTATCGAGTGTTTTCAAAAAGCCAGAAAATACCGAAAAAACGAAATTGGGCAAAAACTGGTATTTTCAAATTTCCCTTCAGGAAGTTATTTGGGTTATTAAGTATGACTTTGTTGTACTACAAAATGGTTAAAACCTGGGAAAAACAATTTTATATCAAAAAAGAAGTGTATTTTGAAAATAATTTGAATTTGAATTTGAAAATAATTTGAATTTTTCATTAGTTTCATTTCATTAGTTAGAAAACAATTAAATTCTTCTTAGAAACAAATCTGTCAATGTTTTTGCATACTCAATACAAGTTCATTTTGACGCCAAGTCGTCTTTCTTAAACTCGGTGAAATGTTGTTATATCAGGTTGTATCGAGTGTTTTCAATAAGCCAGAAAATACCGAGAAAAAAATTGGCGTAAAGTGGTGTTTTCAAATTTCACCTCAGAAAGTTATTTGGGTTATTAGGTATGACTTTGTGGTACTACAAAATGGTGAAAAACTGGGAATAACAATTTTATAACAAAAAAAGAAGTGTATTTTAAAAAGAATTTGAATTTCTCAAAATTTCATTAGTTTCATTTCATTAGTTTTTCAAGTGCTAGAAAATAGTTAAATTCTTCTTAGATCCAAATCTGTTTTTGCATACTCAATACAAGTTCTTCTATATACCAAGTGGTCTGTCTTAATCTGGGTGAAGTGTTGTTATATCAGGTTGTATCGAGTGTTTTCAATAGGCAAGAAAATACTGAAAAAAACGAAATTTGGCAAAAACTGGTATTTTCAAATTTCCCCTCAGAAAGTTATTTAGGTTATTAAGTATGACTTTGTTGTACTACAAAATGGTTAAAAACTGGTAAAAAAACAATTTTATATCAAAAAAAAAGTGTATTTTGAAAATAATTTGAATTTTTCATTAGTTTCATTTCATTAATTTTTCAAATGCTGGAAAATAATTAAATTCTTTTTAGAACCAAATCTGTCAATGTTTTTGCATACTCAATACAAGTTCTTTTTGACGGCAAGTCATCTTTCTTAAACTGGGTGAAATGTTGTTATATCAGGTTTTATCGAGTGTTTTCAATAAGCCAGAAAATACCGAGAAAAAAATTGGCGTAAACTGGTGTTTTCAAATTTCCCCTCAGAAAGTTATTTGGGTTATTAGGTATGACTTTGTGGTACTACAAAATGGTTAAAAACTGGGAATAACAATTTTATAACAAAAAAGAAGTGTATTTTCAATAGAATTTGAATTTCTCAAAATTTCATTAGTTTCATTTCATTAGTTTTTCAAGTGCTAGAAAATAGTTGAATTCTTCTTAGAAGAAGGTCAATGTTTTTTCATACTCAATTTAAGTTTTTCTAGACACCAAGTGGTCTGTCTTAATCTGGGTGAAGTGTTGTTTTATCAGGTTGTATCGAGTGTTTTCAATAGGCAAAATACTGAAAAAAACGAAATTTGGCAAAAACTGGTATTTTCAAATTTCCCCTCAGAAAGTTATTTAGGTTATTAAGTATGACTTTGTTGTACTACAAAATGGTTAAAAACTGGGAAAAACAATTTTATATCAAAAAAGAAGTGTATTTTGAAAATAATTTGAATTTTTCATTAGTTTCATTTCATTAGTTTTCCAAATGCTGGAAAATAATTAAATTCTTCTTAGAACCAAATCTGTCAATGTTTTTGCATACTCAATACAAGTTCTTTTGGACGCCAAGTATTCTT
>NW_018407375.1:9743-10163 GCF_002113885.1 Mizuhopecten yessoensis | reverse complement strand
TGCTAGAAAATAGTTAAATTCTTTTTAGAAGAATGTCAATGTTTTCTCATACTCAATTTAAGTTAATCTAGACACCAAGTGGTTGTTATATCAGGTTTTATAGAGTGTTTTCAATAGGCAAGAAAATACTGAAAAAAACCGAAATTTGGCAAAAACTGGTATTTTCAAATTTCCCTTCAGGAAGTTATTTGGGTTATTAAGTATGACTTTGTTGTACTATAAAATGGTTAAAACTGGGGAAAAAAAATATATCAAAAAAGAAGCGTATTTTGAAAATAATTTTGAATTTTTCATTAGTTTCATTTCATTAGTTTTCCAAGTGCTGGAAAATAATTAAATTCTTCTTAGAACCAAATCTGTCAATGTTTTTGCATACTCAATACAAGTTTTTTTGGACGCCAAGTAGTCTTTCCTAAACTT
>NW_018407375.1:4842-5063 GCF_002113885.1 Mizuhopecten yessoensis | reverse complement strand
TTCTCAAAATTTCATTAGTTTCATTTCATTTGTTTTCCAAGTGCTAGAAAATAATTAAATTCTTTTTAGAAGAATGTCAATGTTTTTTCATACTCAATTTAAGTTTATCTAGACACCAAGTGGTTGTTATATCAGGTTTTATAGAGTGTTTTCAATAGGCAAGAAAATACTGAAAAAAAACGAAATTTGGCAAAAAACTGGTATTTCCAAATTTCCCTTAG
>NW_018407375.1:0-485 GCF_002113885.1 Mizuhopecten yessoensis | reverse complement strand
GGTTTTATCGAGTGTTTTCAAAAAGCCAGAAAATATCGAAAAAAAATGGAATTTGGCGTAAACTGGTATTTTTAATTTTCCCTCAGAAAGTTATTTGGGTTATTAGGTATGACTTTGTGGTACTACAAAATGGTTAAAAACTGGGGATAACAATTTTTTGGCATACTCAAAAAGAAGTGTATTTTAAAAAGAATTTGAATTTCTCATAATTTCATTAGTTTCATTTCATTAGTTTTCCAAGTGCTAGAAAATAGTTAAATTCTTCTTAGAAGAATGTCGATGTTTTATCATACTCAATTTAAGTTTTTCTAGACACCAAGTGGTCTGTTTTAATCTGGGTGAAGTGTTGTTATATCAGGTTATATCGAGTGTTTTCAAAAAGCCAGAAAATACCGAAAAAAATGAAATTTGGCGTAAAATGGTATTTTCAAATTTACCAGAAGAAAGTTATTTGGGTTATTGAGTATGACTTTGTGGTACTACAA
>NW_018407374.1:816-1876 GCF_002113885.1 Mizuhopecten yessoensis | reverse complement strand
TCACCACAGTCTGTTATCTGTGCCTGTACATGTTTCAATACTGCACTTGCAGTAGAATCGGGTAAACAAACTCAGCGAACTTACTGGAGTTTCAAAGTGTCCCGCTTGGACTTACCCATTTCCGGTTACTCCCCAAAACTACGGTCGCTCAGAAAGAACAACGAACAAACATAGCACAAACATATACAAAAACAAATACACACATTCATACGAACGTGACAGGGAATAACTTAGAAGCAAATGATAAATATGTATACGAATTCATTCAGAATTCATTTCCTTACTGTGTTAACTATACACGTACTCATCAAACATGTTGTATCGAACTGTAAATAGTCTATAAAAGTATACAGGAAATATTATTATTATTATGTATAGATAAAAAAAAGGTTGTAGAAAAAATAAATCTTGTAAATAGCAAAGTTTCATGTTTGTGTCTTCATTTTACAATTAACGATGGCGTGATATACCAGAGAGAGTCTCATCATGTTCCAATCCCCATGTAGAATCATGGTGTGTGGTGCTTCTGGTTCTGGAAAAACATTCCTAATCAAAAACATATTGGAGAACGCTAATGGTATGTTTAGCGAATCCCCTAAAAAGATCATTCTATGTTACGATACGTGGCACCCTACATTTGACGAGTTCAGACGAAACTTGAAGGAAATCACGTTCCATCAAGGTTTACCAAACGAAGATCAGTTTAACGAATGGGGGGATATAGAAGGTCATAAATTACTGGTGATAGACGACTGTATTGCAGAGGGAGTGGACAGCCCACATTTAATGAAAATGTTTTGCGTGAAATCTCATCATCAAAACTTTACCGTCATGTTTTTAGTACAGAACGTATTCCAAAAAAATACCCGGGTATTTTAAAGACAAAACGGGAAGCGAACCCATTGCAGAGTTTGTAGGACTCCGCGCTAAAATGTACTCTTATGTCTATGCCGTACAATCACGGTTAGAAACGGAAAATCCTACCGTTCTACGAAACAACATGAAAGAAAAACAGGTAGCTAAAGGCATTGCAAAGACGACCATC
Organism: Mizuhopecten yessoensis; assembly: GCF_002113885.1. Classification (NCBI taxonomy): domain Eukaryota; kingdom Metazoa; phylum Mollusca; class Bivalvia; order Pectinida; family Pectinidae; genus Mizuhopecten; species Mizuhopecten yessoensis. The sequence continues at coordinate 831 of NW_018407374.1, read as the reverse complement.
AGACGAGATCTACGA
>NW_018407374.1:0-484 GCF_002113885.1 Mizuhopecten yessoensis | reverse complement strand
AGAAAAGAAATATAAGAAAGTGTCAATAGGTATTAAAACTAAATTAAAATTATTATTTTTATTGTAACACTAAAGTTAAAGTATGAGAGACGTCAACTGTATTGCGTCAAAGAAAAGTTGTGCAAAATTATTTTTTAAGTTGTAACACTAAAGTTCAATAAGAAAAAGAAGGAAGTTTAAAAAAAGAAACTTTCAAAAAGTAACAAAACTAAATTCAAGTTGTAAAACTAAATGAAAAATAATAATTTATTTTGTTTTCAGATAAAACAGAAAATTATTTTGAAATTTAAAAGTCAAAAGAAAAAAAAAGTTTCAAAGTTTCAATAAGCATCAATTTTAAGTTGTAGAACTAAATTTGAAGTATGAGAGACATCATTTAAAGTTTGAAAAATATGAGAGACAGCAAGTGAAATTTGAAAAGTATGAGAGACATCCCGTATACCATATACTATAGTTTGGTAAAACTATTAGATTACATGTTTTT
>NW_018407373.1:17680-18178 GCF_002113885.1 Mizuhopecten yessoensis | reverse complement strand
AAGTTAGATTCTGATCATTAGGATCCGTTGTCTATAAAGTATATACAACGTTCAATACAAAAAATAAGTGTAAATCTAAATCATGTCTCGTGCGAGGCCCGTCTCATGTCGAACTGTCAAATTTGTTTACGTTGGCGCTAGATTTTTTCCCCCTATGACCTCTGACCCGAGCCGCCATCTTGGATGGGTTGATACGTCTATACCAATGGAAAAATCGAAATATTTCGTGGATATAACACTTACATTTAGCTATGGCGTGCAAAAACTCCTATGGCGCTAATTAGTGTGACCGACATAATATACCTCTTCATCCGCTCGATTCCACGTGGTTGTAAAAACGAAAGTACGTCTCGGACGCTTCCTGTGACCACGGAATTAGATTAGAATGTTATCTAAGTCCGTGCTGTGACATCCAAGTTCCTTACCACTTTGATTTGATCATGTTTGAACTTCCTACCATATCGTTGTTTCAGTTTGTTTGGTCTTTGCCAATCCTCT
>NW_018407373.1:16668-16812 GCF_002113885.1 Mizuhopecten yessoensis | reverse complement strand
CATTTGTAGGTAGAATGATAACTGACTTTATTGACTTATGACACTAAAGAGTTCCAGGGTGTGACTAATGTTATATGGGGACATAGTTTGTCCCTTACAACAGATATAACATATCAGCTATATAAACTGTTATATGGGGACATG
>NW_018407373.1:5412-13862 GCF_002113885.1 Mizuhopecten yessoensis | reverse complement strand
ACAGATCTAACATACCAGCTACATAAACTGTTATATGGGGACATTGATTGTCCCTTACAACAGACATAACACACCAGTTACATAAACTGTTATACGGGGACATTTATTGTCCCTAACAACAGATCTAACATACCAGCTACATAAACTGTTATATGGGGACATTTACTGTCCCTAACAACAGATCTAACATACCAGCTACATAAATGTTTTATCATATGAAGACTGTGTTATGTAGTGTCATAAAGCCATCACATAAATTATGTTTATGTAATGGTTGAATATCACTTTGGAAAAGAAAAATCCAAAACTTGTATCATAAATCTGATATGAACAGAAAGTTAAGACAGATCCTCTATGTAAGGGGACATTTTTTGTTTAAATTGGGTTTAATGTTGGAATTTGCACATGAAACCGTGAAATTGAAAGCTGACAGCCTTGCTGACTGTATTTAAAATTAGTTTCTAGCCCTTCCGTATATTCTACATTGTTCATCTAGATAGTCATTCATATAATAATGCATACATGCATTTAACACAAGACAAGCATAAGTAGCAAATAATATGTTGTTACATTGTTTTCAATATTACTTCCAGGAGACACAGATCAGAAGTCAAAAGAAAAGGTTGGCAAGGCAATGGACCCTGCTGAAAAAAAGGGTAAGAGACTATATATATATATGTAAATAGAAATATTATCATTATATAATGTATTTAAGCATGTTAAATATTTAAGTAACATTTTCAAAGATAAATTTTAGAAGAGGAATTAAAGAATTATTTGATGCTTCTAATTTTCCACTTTAGTCATTATAAATAGTTTTAATAGATCGTTATAACTTTGTAGGCTGAACAGTGGTTTGAGGGAGATGCTCCCAATTTCGCGATGATTCACAATGGGAAAGATGGGAAAGGGGATTTCTGTGGTAAGAAATAAATATGATTTAACAGCAACCTTTTATTGTTCATGTAAGTATTTAATCCTCCTTATGGATGGAAATATCTCAAAGTGCTAAAAATGCAAATTTCACAACCTCTGGGTCAATCAATCCGTTCCCAAATTGGGAGGAAGAAAATTTTACTATACATTATTCTTTTTAATTCACTTTTTTCTGACAATTTCACAACAAAAATCAATTGTATTAACAATTCAAGTGATTGTAAAGGCCCAATAATATTGCTAATACTGTATTTAGAAATATATATGTTTTTGACTGTTATAATAATTTTTTATACTTAGCTGCACCACATATGCGAGCCTTCTGCGAGGATGCTATCGTCCAGCAGAAGTTCAGGGATGTGGCCGCCTCACGACGGTGGCACCAACCTGACCCACTGCCAGCTGTAACAAGTGTGACAACAAGTGTGTAACACACTAGTAATACATGTTTTTTCAATTTTGATTTGTTTAGTATTTGTTTTTAAATCAGGAAGGATTCTCTGTAGGAGAATGATTAATAATTTATGGGTTTTAGATATTAAAAAGATATATATCTTGAAGTTAATGTAGTACATTTCATCAATATCTCAAAAAGTTAAGGTCCTAGACCTACTAAACCTGCATAATAGATAGGTCCGTGGTAGTTCATCTCATTTCAAGCATCAGCTGATGTGTGGGTCCTAGTTTGTAGGGTCAACAATTTTGTCAGTTTCCTGATCAGTGTGTGAAGTTTTCGTATTAGCTCTGTTTTTCCAGTTATAAGTGCTCTAGCAAGTGAAACATTAATTACACTTGAATTATAGATGCTTCATCTGTAGTACATCTTAATACCTTCATTGTACAACAACGGACAAGTCACAGACAGACAAGACAAGGACAACACAGACAGACAGACAGAGAGAAAGACAGACAAGAATGTCACAGACGGACAAGTCACAGACAGACAAGACAGACATGACAACACAGACAGACAAGACAGACATGACAACACAGACAGACAAGACAGACATGACAACACAGACAGACAAGACAAGGATGCCACAGACGGACAAGTCACAGACACACAAGACAGACAAGACAAGGACATCACAGACAGACAGACAGACATGAATGTCACAGACGGACAAGTAACGGACATCACAGACAGATATGACAAGGACGTCACAGAAGGACAAGACTGGACGTCACAGACAGACAAGACCGGGACATCACAGACAGACAAGACAAAGACATTACAGATGGGCAGGACAATGACATCACCGATGTTGGTTCATATCATGAGAGAGCACTTAACTCTGGATATGACATAATTATCCTTCAATGGTACATTGTTTGTTTATCATTCATAGTTTGATAATATATACAGAAAACAGTTTGTATATTTGGTAGGAAACAAACCAACAAATATTTAAACTTGCTTTATTTGTGTTCATTTACAAGATGACTTTTTTCTTTCTTTTTGGGACACAAATTATTGGGGCATTACAGTAATCACTGTGTCTGGCTGGCCATTTACCTTTTATCTCTGTTGATTATCTCGGAATACAAAAGACAAATCTTTTTGAAATTCGACATGATGAAAAACTGTGATATGTAGATGTGTAATAGTGGTTTTTGAATGTTCTAATATGAAGTTGAAGCTCACATAATAAAGATTATAGTTGGGTTTGGCCCTATCTCTGTATCCAAAAGACTAACACACTGTGACATTTAGATATGCAATAGAGGCTTAAAGTGTTTTTAATGCAAAAGTGAAGGTGACAGGAGGTACACCATTAATGTTTACTCTTAGTCCATAGCCAGTAGTTTATCACTTAGTTCTTTCCCAGACTCTGTATACATTTGCTGAGAATTTTCTTTGTATAGGAATTACTTGTAATTGTAACAAAAATTACTTTTATCACTGTGCAATATATGAATCGGGTTTTATTTACAAATAGACTTTGCTACATTATGGCATGCCTGTTGTGGGTAGGTAAATTTCTCTCATGTTGTAAATAATCTATATTTAATCTGTTTTACATGAAGCTTTATGAATACCTGTTGAACATTTTAGTAATAAAGGACATGTTGATTTGTGATATTTTGGATATTTGGAGCAGCCGGCGGGTCAACCGCAACATCTTGGTTGCTGTGACTGCAGAGATAAAGTTGTTTTCAAATACCTTAAAATTCCTTCAGCACAAGATCAGTGATGAGGTAATTTAATAGCACATAACAAGAAAAATCTGCTGTTTTGTGATTGCTTTGTTGTTTAAAAAGGGCAAAAATGAGTGTTGAACTGATGGAAATAAGGAAACTATTTATTTATATTATTTTCAAGTGATCAGGCTCCATGACATCAATTCCTCAATGATTTACATGAAAATGCTTCAGTGTATAGTAACTGATATTGATATATGTATCTAGTACAGGTACTTTATTATGATCATGGTTTTGTGCTGCACAATCCCCCATATTCTGTGTTGTGATCAATCGTGTTTAGCCACTTAACTATGATCAATAAATGAACTTTATAACAATGGTTGATTATATTTTCCAGATCATTGATGCCTTCATTGCTGTTAAAGTAGAGGAGCTGCAGGTAAATCACAGTATAGCAAAGTCGTTACATACATATAAAAATTTATGGTATGTAGATGAGGAAATCTTTTTTATTACCTAAATTGGCTTAAGTCTGGGGGTTTTCATTTTGTGCATCTGTCTGTGCTGACTGCAGCCTCTAGAGCACTACTGCAGGCAATGTCTCCAAAATAGACATCATATCTAGTTTATAGACATTTCTAACCCAAATAACTAAATAAATAGTTATTACACTATATATAGAAAACAAACCATATTTTTGCTTAAATTTTATCAAATTTTCTGTGTAATGAAGTCTTAAATGATGTAAAGATACTTTAATCCAATGTAAAACTAGATGCACTGGATGCAAATGTTCCTAAGAGCTTTATCCAAAATTTGAATTTAATTAATTCAGGCCCTGCTGACCCAATCCTCCCTGGAGAGAGATTTTACATTTTGGCATATTTTGCTTTGAGTGAACCCTAAAGTACAATATTTGAATTACCCCGGTGATAATTAAGGCCCTTGGGCTTCTTGATAATGATCTCATTGCAATTTGAAATAATAAGATTGAATTGCTTTAGAAAGGTGACATGACATGGACAAGGAGTTTTCTCATGTTGATTTTCTCATGTTGCTCCTTCAACCTTTTTCAACTTTGCAAAATGTATTCCAGGTTATAGATTTGAAAACCAAGGTTCTCAATGTGATGGATCCAACTCAGAAGTGTTCTGAAGTGAGGAACTCACCCATGTTGGACACTTTGAAGTAAGTATCTGCATAATTATGAAGTAGTATAGCATGATACTCGAGAAATTGGCAGGCCTTTCAAATAAGTATTTTCATGAATTCAATTCTAACAACATGACGCGTTCCTGTCAATTTTACTGTTTTAAAATCTACTTTATTAGCTGTTGATTACTTTAAACAAATTTCTGAATTTATATGCAGAGCGGCTCTGTCAATTTTTAATATTTATAAACTAATTTTTTCAAAACTATTGCAGAAGAAATTTAATCAGAACTTCCCTTGACTCTTAAGAATTTGATCTATGTGTTTTTTTGCTGGTAATGATAAATTATTCCCCAATATAAACCAAAATTGTAAAGTGACCCTTTCATGATACAGTTACACCTTTTCAACACACTGTGTGACCCTGATAATATTTTGTGTTCTACTTGTATTCCCTTGATTTCTTGGTTCAATATCTTTCTTAAGTTGATCTTTCACAGGTTTAGCTTTGTTTTTAAAATATGAAAGTTCTACGTCAACTCAACTTGGATGATAGATTCTTCATCTATAGTGCATCTCAATACCAGTCGTATTAGTCGGGTGGGGCAATGGATAGCACACTTGCCTTTCACCAAGGTGACCAATCGGACATGAAAAGGTTTTGGGTCACCTGTCCGACAACGTGGGTTTTCTTTCACACTAAGACCATCCGCGGGCTAACATCCGGCCAACAAGACTGATTAATATAAGTTGAAATAACTTCTTTCATAATTGTTGTGAAATAAATAACGTTAATTATTACTTGCTTCAGATACTGTATAATCAAGAAACAAATTATAATCCTTCCAACAACATTCTTATCCTTTTTTTTATATATAAAATAAGAGGGATTTGGAAACAAGCCGTTGAGACATTGTATGTTACTGGGGTTTATTTATATAAACTCAGGACAACAACAAATTACAACATTCATACATGTGCACTATATGACTACTTTCTTATTTATTTTAATGGAGTGCCTTCCTGAGCCTAAGAGGTGAACGGTCAGCAGACTGGACCATCAGCTTCCCACAAAATGGCAATCAACCAGATTTTGTGTCATGTGGAGTTGTGCGTTTGATGGTAAATACTTAAGAAATGTTTATTTATCAGAAATATCTTCTCAAAACTTGATGTATGATAATGACATGTAGCTGTGTTTTGACCCATTCATAATTTTGATTCAACAATTATTGAGAGAATGAAAGTAGAAATGATGAGCAACAACACCACTGAATCCAGTACAAAATGTACTGTTTGATTTACATCCTACTTGCATGACATAAAGAATCTTTTTCCATTGTTTAGTTGGCAAGTCAGTATCTTCACGACAAAACAGTGTCTAGTCTTGCCACTGTTTCCACAACAGCTAAAGATGTGGACAATTACCGGTATCATGTCATGAAGACATTAATCGAACATCAGGGTAAAATACCATTCATTTATATCTCATATCTATTAGTGTTAGTGTATCATTTTCCCTTGAATATTATAATTTGTTGATATATGATCTTACACGACAATATAGTCATGAAAGTTAACAAAACAAGAATCACTGTATATGTTTGTAAACATTCATTGTACATGTGGAGATGCATACATGCTGTTTTCAATACTCAATAATAGTTTACTTTGATACTAAGACTAGAATGAATATCTCCGCTACATACTTAAACCTACAAAACATGTTACTCACTCTATGGTCAGCTGCAATATACATTTTCCTTTACTGACAATAATTCCTATACCATAGCTATATTTAACAGCTATCGCACAAGTTGCAACAAGGAGATCAATCTTTCTATGTATGCCATGGCAAAGCTAATTTCATCAGTTTGCAATTTAAACTAGATATATATATATATATTTTACAATAAAAGTGTGAAGTGATGTGCTACATTTCACCATCAACTGAAGCTTCTGTCATGTTGAACCTTTGGGGGTCAGAGAGGGGGCCACCAAATAAGTCACATCAATACTCCTATCATGACCTGACAACAAAGTGATGTCATGCCCTTAGATTTGTTGGGTGGGGTATCCATGAAGCCCATGCATTTTGTTCAATCTATATGAAATTCCATTATGTTTGATTTGTATTGTTACAAGGAACGGACAGGACAACTGGGTAGTTATCAAATAAATGATGCTGTGTCTAACAAATGCTATTGATATAATTATATTTATATGTGAAATTATCAATCAAGTAAATTGCAGCACTAAAAATTATTATTTACAAAAGATCCTAATTAATGGTGTGCTATTCAAATCTCCCTGCATCCGTGGTCCATCGTCTATCCTTAAATAATTCTTGTTATCGCTATTTCTCAGGAAGTCCCTGAGGGATCTTTCTCAAATTTGATATGTAGGTTCCCCTTGATCCCCTGTTTTGCATGTTATATTTTGAGACTGATCATAAAAACAAAAATGGCCCAAGAAAGAACTAAACAGATCTTTCTCATATTGCAATGATCAGTTCTATTTCTTTCACATTAAGTACTGTACTAGTAAATATGTGAAATGACAAACTCACTTTGAAGGTTGTCTTTTATACACAGCAGTATTAAATTTAGATAAAAAATTACCTCAAGGTGCATTTACTGTTAACATGACTCCATCAAACAGATAAAAGAAAAGAAGAGAAATTATCAAACTGACAAAGAACTAATGAAGGCACAATGGTGGGCACCAAGATCCCTCTGGGATTTCTTGTTTATAATTGTCAGCAAACTTGCTCTTTGTTTCCTTACAGTTCACTACCTTCATAAACATGCAGTTGATATGTAATAATGTTGCATTTTCAGGTTGGATGTGACATGTGTGACCACTTTTGGGTGCGTGAGGCCAACAGATAAGATCAAACTGGAACGCTTGTATGTGTGCCCATTGTGTAAAGAATGATGATGATGATGATGATGCAAAGCCATGATGAAGTTTTAAGGCCATTTTTGTGTTAAAAGGCCAATTTGTGTAAAAAGGCCATGATTGTGTTAAAAGGCCATGATTGTGTTAATAGGACATGATTGTGTATGAAGGCCATGATTGTGTTGAAAGGCCATGACTGTGTATGAAGGCCATGATTGTGTAAAAAGGCCATAATGGTGTTAAAAGGCCATGACTGTGAATGAAGGCCATGATTGTGTTAAAAGGCCATGATTGTCTATGAAGGCCATGACTGTGTTAATAAGACATGATTGTGTTAATAGGACATGATTGTGTATGAAGGCCTTGATTGTGTTAATAGGACATGATTGTGTTAAAAGGCCATGATTGTGTATTAAGGCCATGATTGTGTATGAAGGCCATTATTGTGTTAATAGGACATGATTGTGTATGAAGGCCATGATTGTGTTGAAAGGCCATGATTGTGTTAAAAGGCAATTTTTGTGTTAAAAGGCCATTATGATGTTATGGGACCATGATGAAGTGTTCAGGCCTTGATTGTGTTAAAAGGCCATTATGATGTTATGGGACCATGACATGACATGACCAAGGTGTCTTTACCTGAGCACGTCTGTATTACACGAACAGATGTCGTATTAAACAGAATATAAAGGTGTCTTTACCTGAGCACGTCTGTATAACATGAACAGATGTTGTATTCAACAGAATATAAAGGTGTCTTTACCTGGATACGTCTGTATTACACGCACAGATGTCATATTCANGGTGTCTTTACCTGAGCACGTCTGTATTACACGAACAGATGTCGTATTCAACAGAATATACAGGTGTCTTTATCTGAGCACGTCTGTATTACATGCACAGATGTCGTATTCAACAGAATATAATGGTGTCTTTACCTGAGCACGTCTGTATTACACGAACAGATGACGTATTCAACAGAATATAAAAGTGTCTTTACCTGAGCACGTCTGTATTACACAAACAGATGTCGTATTCAACAGAATATAAAGGTGTCTTTACCTGAGCACGTCTGTATTACACAAACAGATGTCGTATTCAACAGAATATAAAGGTGTCTTTACCTCAGTACGTCTGTATTACACAAACAGATATTGTATTCAACAGAATATAAAGGTGTCTTTACCTGGATACGTCTGTATTACACGCACAGATGTCGTATTCAACAGAATATAATGGTGTCTTTACCTGAGCACGTCTGTATTACACGAACAGATGTCGTATTCAACAGAATATAAAGGTGTCTTTAGCTGGAT